>NC_056737.1:530665337-530857837 GCF_019279795.1 Protopterus annectens | reverse complement strand
TACATGTGAGGTGTCAGTGTCATAATGAATAAAGCACTAGTAAGCAGGTTTAATCACCGATAAGCAGTAGTAAGCATATTTAAGCACTAGTAAGTGAGTTTATGCCCGTTTGCGCAGGGGTAAGCAATGCGTGCACAGGTTAAGCAATTCTGAAGCTAACTCTCTGTAAGCATCATTAACCGGAGGTTAGCATTGCTTACCCTAGCACAAACCTACACAAACCCACTTACAAATGCACAAAAGTGCCTTAATCACTCTGTATCCAATCTGCCCATCAACAAAATAAACAGCCTTGCAGGGCTCGAACCCAGGACCCTATACACTATACTCACAGTAGTTAACCACCAAGCCATCACAGCAGTACAGAAAAATGAAGTATCAGCAAACAAGTCTTCACTATAGTAAATTTAAACTGAACCTGTGAAAGGAATCAGTATACAGACATATGTTCCATAACCCACTAGGTAACATAAATATGTGAACTGGAGTAAGCCCAGAAGTCAGGTGTAATTGTAAAAGAGTGTTGAAGTCCCTGATAAAACACAAGGACCCCATACAGTGTACGTATACATGAATCATGGATATCAGGCATACATATAAGATGTAATGAATAATAAATCGATGCCACAAAGGAAATATAATGCAAAGTCAAATGTAAGCAATGCTTAGCATTGCACAGGCCAGCTTAGGAGGTGTAAGCCAGCTAATTTAATGTGCCCAGTCTTGTATCCCTTTAAACAATGCCATCCTTAGGTAAGCAGGTTTGCCCATAGCTTAGCCTTTTCAAAACTGACCAATCCCGAAAATGTGTCGGAAATCATTCCTACTTAAACCCAAGAGGTGGGAATACATCTCATAACTGGTTGTAGCTTTCTTTGCAAGCATTATGTCAGGAAGGGAGAAGGTGTGCATTTTCAGGAGCAGCACTGATGCATCCAGGAGTCCAGAGTCATGGCAGGACTCCTTGTCAAACACCATGACCACAGACTGCTGTAGGGCCACTACCAGGGTTCCCAATATAAGGGGGAAGCCTGGGACTGTCTCGCTTGTGACCTCACCAGTGCCACTGGCATACCCCGAACTAATGAGCAGGTGAGGCATCACTATACTGATCTGAAACGGTGTAAGGGGGGACCTCTTGGAGCAGTGGATCCAAGAGGCTAGGATGGCAGGGGCTGTACCAGCTGTGTGTAAATATCACCCCACTATGTGTGTATTAATTGCCAGCTCATGTATATCATGGATAGGTATGGCTAAATACTCCTCTTATGTCTTCCACAGCTGCAAGTGAGTGGGCTGTGAACCACAGGCTCATGAAAGTCGCCTGGAGAGGTTGCGATGTGAGGCAGTCAGTAATACTCTCGCATTTACTGTCATAGGAAATAAATCTAAAAGTATTAGTAAATTAATTGCCTGTATAAAACCTGTATTGTTTAAGGCAAGTACTGCATACACCGGAGAATATGGCAGGAAGAGTCTCATATAGTTTGTATGGAAATAAAAGCGTAATAGTCTGACAGTAAAGGTCTAACTGCTGGACTGCATGTGTATACTCTGGTATCATATGGTAATGTAGATTTGCAATCATGTAATAGTACTGTTGTATTAAGCATTACCCGCACAGTGCACCATAAATTGAATGTGTAGGAATGCCTGTATATGACTGGTGTAATCCCCAGAGGCCATTTAGTACAACTGAGAGGTACATAGACAGAAAACAGGGAAAATGCAGACATCAAAACCTGAATAGCACATGCAACTGAGATGTGAACTGTTTTTTTAGCACACACAGCCTTGGTTCGAATCCTGCCAGTGGTAGTAGTCTGCATACAGAATCATACCTCACAACTGTACAGATATGTACAGAATGTCCAGTAAAGTGGCCCATATTTGTTGCCTGTCAACCTGTCCCCCTGGGAAATCAATGGGATAATCCCAGACATATAGGCAGCAAAGAGGAAATACAACTGATTATCACACATCTACGAGAACAAAGCTGGCACACTAGCAACTCCTCAAAATCTTATTGGACTAAGAAGCCAGGTATGTCCCATTTACACCCCCATCTTGTCAAGCAGTGGTCAGAGTGTGTACAGTAACAGAGTGAGATGTATGTGCATAATAGTAATGTGGAATCTGGTACTGTGTGTGGTAACAGTCAGGTAGTGCTAACAAACATTTCTCCCACAAGTCTGTCAGATACCAACACTGTGCCCAGAAATACAAGAATGATACCTTGTACTGGTACTGTTTACATTGGTATTGTATAGCATTGTGAGCGATGCAGTTGCTCTGAATAATGAGGTATTACTCATCACTGTCGCCCACATAACTGTCTAGGAAATCTGTATAAGAGTGTTGTAATACAAGGTCAGAATGCAAAAGCACAGGAGAATTATAAGACAGAAAGCAGATAGGAGATATACAGCAATATCTATATAGCACACACAATTCTGATGGACAGTGTTTAAGTTGTAGCAGACACAGCCATGGTCTGAATCCTGGGAGTGGAAGTAGGCTGCATACAGAATCATACTGCACAACTGTACAGATGAGACCAGAATGTCCAGTATATGGGCCCATATCTGCTGCATGTCCCCCTGCCCCCCCTGGTAAGTCTGTGGGATAATCCCAGATGTTTAGCCAGCAAACAGGGAATAGAAGTGATTGTCCAACATCTATGTGAACAAACCTGTCACTGTAGCAACTCCCTAAACTGTTAGGAGAGTAATAAGCCAAGTATGTCTTATCTACACCCCCATATTGTCAAGCTGTGACCAGAATGTGTACAGTAACATAGGGAGATGTATGTGCCCAATACTAATGTGTAATCTGGAACTTTGTGTGGCAACATTCAGGTAGTGCTAACAAACATTGCTGCCACAGGTACGTCGGATACAAACACTGTGCTGAGAAATAAAAAATATTATACCCTCTACTGGTACTGTTTACTCTGATCTTGTAGGGAATTGTGAGTGTTGCAGTTTATCTGAATAATAAAGTATCACTGATCACTGTCACCCACACTGTGCTACATAATATAACTGTGTAGGAAAGTAGGTATATGTGTATGTCAAGTCACTAAAGGTTAAAGAGGGCAATATTCTAGATATGTCCCTGTACACCTACATGTGGTCAACACATGGCCAGAGTCTGTGCAGAAAGTGTTAGATATCTATGTGCACAACATTAACCCGGAATCTGGGAGCATGTGTAGAAACAGTTAGTTAGTGTTAACATACATTCCCTCTGCAGGTATACTAGGTAAGAGGTGTATACTGCAGGTAAAACCAGTTCATGCATATCAATGATGACAGCCATATCACTGTCCAAACTAAGTCTATAGGGTAAGACATGTAAGGTACAGATAACACTGACTAGGAAAGTAATGTGGACTACAGGCATATACTAATTGTTAATTGACATCTTTCTCTCCCCCCACCATATCTCCAACAATAAACAACATACCCACCTGAACCGGTATGTAATGACTCCAATGTTCTGATAATGTCCTATTGTTTGATAAATATTTTAATTGTTCCCATGCATGTGCTATATTGAATTATTCCAACTTTGGTGGCATGGTGCCATCAATGTACCTGCATGTTGTTTTTAATACCACTGTGGTCCCATATATGCATGTGTTCTGTTTGCTATGCAACTGTTCCGTATCTAGTGTCTGGGTTAATGGGAATATCTATGCATGCTGTTATACCTAACCCTGGAATGTGTTGACTATTACTAACCCACATATGATGATAAACTCTAAATACTATAACACATTTGGGATGGCTGGTCCCAGCGGACCCACCTGTCCCACCTCAGCTGACCGTGGCACCGGGCAACAGCATGTCTGGGGCCCAACCTGGGACTTCCCTGTCTGTTGGTCCTGCACTACCTTCAGGTGGAACCGCCTCAGCAGATGGGGCTCGCCCACCCCCACTGGGAGCGGGCGAGGACAGGAACCTGTCACCCATCGCCAGGTCTGGGTCGTGGTGCATAGCAAGCTCAGCCAGCAGCTTGGTGATCTGCTACACCAGCTCTAGGGCCATGTGTCATGACTAGAGGGTCAGGCTAGCTCTGCAACACAGCCCCATGCACAGCCACCATCGGCGCTGTGAAGGTGCAGTGGTGACTGCCCATGGGTGGGGACCTCAGTCACACTGTTTCCACTAGGGGGCTCATGGGCTTCTGATTTCCCAACACCCCTCCCCATCAAGGTGTTTACCCCCCACGTGCCATGTGTTTGTCTTGTCTGTTAACCTACCCAACCTACCTCCCCAAATATACCTACTATCCCTCTCCAACATCCTACTCTCACCTGAAAAACAAAAGAAAAAGGGCAATCTGTTCCCAAAAAAAAAAATCTTGCCCCATACCTAGCTGTCCATTACACACACGTGTCTACTGGACACAAGTAATCAGGTTTAATTGGCATCACAACTTATTATTGTTGTCCTCACCCCTCTGCCAGGGGTTTGAGTGTCCAAATCTACCTCCAAATTCAGTGTATATGCACAGCTGTTGCTGTAGAAGAAAGGGGCAGCTATGGATCTACCCTACACCCTTCCTGCACATCCCTAGCTTTTTCCCTACTGTCTTTCTTAGCGTGGGAGTAAGCGAGAGTAAGCACTTTTAAGCAGCAGTAAGCGGGTTTAAGCTTGTTTGTGTGGGGGTAAGCAATGCATACACAGGTTAAGCAATTTAGAAGCTGAGTACAAGAAACAGTAACCGGAAGTTAGCAGTGCTTACCTCCAGGCAAACCCGCTTACAACTGCTCAAAAGTGCCTTAATCACTCTGTGTCCAGCTGCCGTTGTTCTGCACAGCAACAAAATAAACTTCCTCTGCAAGGCTCGAACCCAGGACCCTGCACTCCATAGCCAAAGTGATTTACCACTAAGCAATGTCAGATATACATAGCCCTGATGTTTATACAAACATATCATCCAGCCCAGTCATTCAACAGTACAGGGAATGTATTCCAACATGTAGATGTGTGTGTGTGTGTGTGTGTGTGTGTGTGTGTGTGTGTGTGTGTGTGTGTGTGTGTGTATATTAATATCTAAACAGATAAAACATATCTATATATGTAGATATATATATATATATATATATATATATATATATATATATATATAAACATATATACATACAAATCTATACATCTATAGACATATATATACAGCAAGTTATATATATGTAAGCAGATATATATATATATATATATATATATATATATATATATATAAGTATATACAGACATACATCTGTAGATAATGGGAACATAACAAAAACATGTATGTCCACATGCACCATTAATGGGGTTGAGAGGCCCCAATCAACATATGTCTTGTACAAATAGGTATACCCCCCACAGTCAAACACGTCTGCCCTGCAATATACAACCAACTGTTGCAGATCCCTTAACCAGGCCCTGACATGACATGGGCACAAGATGTTTACAGTACTCCATCCCACTTGTATATGCCAGGCTGGTATCAGTAACATACCATGCAGTACAGTCTGGCTCCTATAGCGAATGTACAATGCGGAAGCTATCAACATCCCTCAGACACATATATGCAGATACAGATATACATATATATATATGTATACATATATGTAGATATATATGTAACTACACATACACATGCAGAAATATGTATAGTAAGATACATATGTAGAAGGTATACACAATATGGAACAGCCACTATGCCTACAGTTACCATCTTAACAACGGGAAGCTGTATGAGCCACCCATACAAATGACAGTCATTGCCTGCAACATATACCCACAGAGAGGTCAAAGGATATAACACCACATACAGGTTTGCATAAATGGAGAAGCTTGAATTGTGTACTATTAAAGTTGTATATGCCATGTCACATAGCTGTTTAGACACTGACATCCATATGAACAGAGTAATGCAACTGTGAAACAGTTATACTAATGCAGTAGTCCAGAAAGGTTTACAAATGTTGCTGTCCAGGCTGAGGCTTTCAAGTAGTACAATAGTAAAGACAGACTGGGTCACGGGATACCAAACAATCAACAGTAAGTAATGCAGATGTATAGTTCAGCAGCCGCTATCTACACTCTGTACACAGTCCCTAGGGGGTAAAGAACTCAGTTAACACAATGAGATGTAACTGCTACACAAGAAGGCATAACTGGCACCATCACAAGCACACTAACAGACAGAACAGTCTGTATGGCAGGAGGCGGTAGGCCTGCATTTACCCAAGGTGGATTGTATGGTAATATACATCCAGATACCTTAAGACAGCGTAGACGTGTTGTGTGTGGGTGGTCACATCTGCTTTTATCATGTGTGCCATTAACTACTGACAGATACCCTAAGGACATCACAGGACAGTACCACTGCTAGCACGTAATGCTCCTGTTGACTACAGAGATATTGTCCAATATATGTGGACAGTCTGACATACTCTGGGCAGTCCAGAGGTATACACAGAACCCCTTGGTGCAAGACATGTGGACCAAGCCTGACAATTTGGATGTTAACAGCCATATAGATGGGTAAAACATGTAACTACTGGTACACATTTTCCCCCATAGGTTATGCATTCACACACCCCTGTCTGTCCTGATGCATGACAACCTGTGGTACAGAGGTTCCATGGCCACATACTAGCTACTAGATATTGACATACATCTGTACGGCATCCCACTGCTCTATCTGACATACATGACTGTTATGGTGGCCCAGCAGCAGTAAATCTGGCAAGTATCTGGACATGACATCTCACAGGGTAAGTACACTAAGCAGCTAGGCATGTAACAGCGCACTGTGCAGGCTACAGGCAGACTGGCTCAACACTGGCTTACACTTCCTATGGGGGAATGCACATGTACCAGCATGTATAGCAGGCTCTACAGGCATGTCACAGCACAGAGTATGATACACCTGTGTAAAAGTGCATAACCGCAACCAATGTGAACACAGCCACAGCAACATATGGTAACCTAGCATAATATTACAGTATATGGACTATCTGTGCAACACCACCCTCATATGTGCCACTCACACACTAATCCTACATATACTGGGCTGCTCCACAGTGTTGTCCGAAGCCTGTCTGTGGTATGGGACATGTGTGTGTATGGCCCTACAAACGTGTAAGCCGATAGGGTAACATACAGTGGAGCAGCATGTAACATCAGGTAGAACAGGACCACGAACAATGACATCTACCACAGTCTGTACACAGGCCAAAGTACATATTAACAATGCACACAGTGTTGACAATCACCATGAGTACACAGACCTCAATACTGTACACACAACCACAGAATGTCCAGGTTATGTCATAAATTGTAACCCCTACTAAACATAACATGTGTAGCAGTCTGATATCTCACTGGCTTGTTATCAGATATGGTGACACTAATTATTGTGTAAATCACATATGCACCTCTTACTGCATGACATATATACAAAGGTTCACAGAGTTGTGGCTGGAGGCACATACACAGGGCCAATATTGACTTGTTGCTGTGATACCCTCATACATTTACTGTTGTAACAGGGTTTGTTGCAACATATGTCATATGAGGGATATAAAGTCAGTAACTCTCACGGCTGTCACCATCCACAGACTGCAATCCTCACACTACCTTCTGCTGTTCACAGACACATTGCCCAGTCTGAAGAAGACCCTACAGATGGGGGTTTCCTCATAAATATAGCACTGACATAGCAGCTATTAAAACATGTAGGACAGCCATATCCACACACACCCTGTTAAACCAACAGTGCTCCAAATGCAGTATAGCAGCACTTACAGTCTGTAGTCCGGTCAGGCACATCACCTTCCTGTGTGTTGCCCTGTTTTCACAGTGTATGTTGTTAGAGGAAGATCCCCGATCCATCTGAGATGCTGTTTGCCAAACAATGGATCGAGTTCCTGCTCACAGTGAATGTAAAGTCCCGACTCCAACATGATGTTCCTAGATATTGGAGTGTTTTTCCATGCAATTGGCTATGGGAATGTTACCACAGCTGTTCCACATGCAATCAGATAGAGGAGGGCTGCAATTCATGCAGAGGCCATCAGCTGATCATAAGCAACACTTAAAATACACACACTGCTGCCTAAGCATAGCAGGTGTAAGTCTCCACATTCACCAGAGAAAGAGTGGGAGAGGCAGGCAGAGGCAAAGAATAGTCAGGGAGAGGTGGGAGTGTAAAACATAAGCATGCTTGTGTCACACATCTACCAGTACAGGGTATCAAACCCCTGACGACTGTGTAGTGCGCTATCACATGTCTATGCAGTTATTGGATGCACCACAAAAGTTACATGTTGAGGAGCCCTCAAAACGTATATGTGATGGTGAATGACATTTGCAACAGGGATATGGTAGCTATACGGTAGGTGTAGTACATGTGCCTGTCCACATGAACAGGTGCCAGGGTCAACACAGCCACACTCTCACTGGGACGCACACACATTGACACACTTGGCAGGGCCAGGAATACAAATCATCACTAGTGAGATTGCCACAACACATTACAGTGCAGGCATCACATGCACCACAGGGGTCATATGGAGGTTATATGGGCAAAGGGTATGTGGAGGTATCTGACAACAGACAGCATGCTTCAGTATGCCAATGGGGGTTGTATTGGGTGTCAGTGTGGTCATACGCTTCATACAACACACACAGACATGCATGGGTGCATTGCTGCATGGGTGTGCCATGGTCGACTGTGCCAGATGGCTATACATGGCTAGGTGATGGGTATACCTTGGCATCAGGCCACATGACAATGGTCTTCATTGTGGCTCAGGGGTGTAGTGTCTGGATTTGACCACACAGGTGGGTATTGTATTCACCATCCAGTCACCTGGGTGACTATTGCGTGTGGCCAATGCTGTGCATTGCTTGCCATGTATGTGTTCCTTAGTCCATGACATGGACTGTGTCTGGGATGTGCACACTTCCCACATGCATGTACGTGACGTGGAACTATACCTGGGGTATCTGGCCTAGATATTGTTATCATCAGATGTGCCAGTCCTGGCCTCATGTGTTGGGAACTGTTAATGGACAGCAGGTTGACCCAGCACTTACATTGATAGCATGATACCAGTATTCCCTTGTGTCAGTGGCATCTGTCCATACAGGGTGTGTTTTCAGGCATGGTATGTCCTTTGTAGGTCACATTTGAAGGCACCACAAGTGTTGCAGGTTTCCAGTGGGGAACATGGGGAAGGTGCACTGTCTGCATGTACGTGCCTATTGAACTGATGGTCAGGGTGCCATGCCCACTGTAGCCCACTGCAATCACACCATGGTTACTATCAGAGGGCAATATGCAGGGTACTACCAACATAGTGGCTGTTGCCTAGGCAAGTATGTGTGTGAGACATGAGTTGAAAGTGTTAACTGGGTAATACTGGAGTTGCTCAATTTGTTCGCCTGGCCTTGATGTCATATATAGGGGTATGGATATGCACCCCAGCCTCTTGGCTAATTGACATCTGTTATCCCTGTACAGTGGACATTGTGATATATATACTAGACAACCTTATAAGAAATTTGCAAAACTCGCTCCCCATTTACTCCAGTTGTTACATACTCACACCCACCTCCACACAGGATACAAATTACAAACACAGACACACACACACACACACACACACACACACACACACACACACACACACACACACACACACACACACACACCTGTCATGTCTGGGATTAGAGCTGCTACCTAACTAGTTTATTACACTACAGCACTACGCAATTATAGGATGTGCCATGTAGATTACTGGAGTACTCCTTCCCCAAAGGTGTATTTCACAGTGAATGACATCAGCAGGATTGCCAAAGTAGGGCATTTGAAGTGTAGTGAGTGTCACTAGCCTAAAATGTATTGCTCTCTACACAGACATAGAAACACACACAAAACATCCACAACTGCCATGTGTGGGGATAGAACCCCTACCAGAGTTCTATATCACACTGCAGCATGAAGCAGTTATAGGATGCACCATGGAGATAACTGGAGTACTGCTTCCCCAAAGCTGTATTTCACAGGGAATGACATCAGCAGGATTGCCAAAGTTGGGCATTTGAAGTGTAGTGAGTGTGACTAGCCTAAAATGCATTGCTCCCTACACAGACATAGAAACACACACAAAACATCTACAACTGCCATGTGTGGGGATAGAACCTATGCCAGAGTTTTATATCACACTACAGCATGAAGCAGTTATAGGATGCACCATGGGGATAACCGGAGTACTCCTTCCCCAAAGGTGTATTTCACAGTGAATGACATCAGCAGGATTGCCAAAGTAGGGCATTTGAAGTATAGTGAGTGTGACTAGCCTAAAAAGCATTGCTCTCTACAGAGACAGACACATACACACACACACACACACACACACACATGTGCGCGTGCGTGCACACACACACACACACACACACACACACACACACAGTTGCCAAGTCTGGGATTGAACTCCTACGTAACTATTTTATCACAATATAACAGTACGCAGTTATAGGATGTGCCACAGAGATTACTGGGCTACAATCTTCCCAAAGATGCATTTCAAGGTGGATGACACAGGCAGCCTTGCCAAATTAGGGCATTTGAATTGTAGGGAGTATGACCAGCCTAAAAAGCATTGCTCTCTACACAGACAGAGACAGATACACACACACACACACACACACACACACACACACACACACACACACACAGTTGCCAAGCCTGGGATTAGAACTCCTGCCTATTTTATCACACTACAGCAGTACACAGTTATAGAACGTGTCACAGAGATTACTGGGCTACAACCTTCCCAAAGCTGTATTTCACAGTGGATGACCTCAGCAGGCTTGTCATACTAGGACTATGGGGAGGCCAGTGTGTGTGCATGGGCCATAACCCATTTATCTAGGGGTTGACATAACACATGCAGGGCCATATTCCACAGGTATGTATATACAGCTGCTAGATGACTACTTCCTTGTACAGTCATGTTGCACAGCTAGCACTTGCACCACATAGTCAGTACTGCTGACGGATACTGTTGGCTAGTATCTACAGTGAGTGACATCAAAACCTCATGTGATTGTAGACATTTGGCTGTGTGCTGGGTGGGACAGGCCTGGATGGTCATTGTCACAGTCACTCTCTTCCACACATCTATGTACGTCTACTTTTGGCTTATTATAGTGTGTTGTCCTTGGATATATGTCTGTATTCATATCCACTGTGTATGCAAAGCATGAGTGGTGCATACTGAGGAGTGTCTGCACTATTATCTGCAACTGCCAGATATGTCTGGTCCACTGTTGTTTGCAGACATGGGCTTCATGTGTGTAAATGTGTGAGCATGCCCAGTATGACCTTTTAATATGTTGTTGTCAGGCATTGCCTTCATTTCTCAAGTGTGTGAGCATGCCCAGTATGCCCTTCTGTACTGCATGTGGGGATCGATTCCAGGTAGTTTGTACTCCAGTGCAGACCTTTGTGTTGTACACCTACAGGTAGAAATCTGTTTCTGCAGGGTATCCGTTGATAATTTGAAAATATGGGGACAAAGTGTGCAGGGGATAGTTTGTACTGTAGGTGATTGTGTCTGTGCTACTTCAGCTACATGGTACTGCTGTTAGCAGAGATATTCAGATAGGTTTATTGTTATACACTGTGATGTTGTCTGTCCTCATGTACTGTCAGGTGGACATTCCTGCTCTCAGTGATGTCTTTGGGACAAGGGGGACTGCAGCTGTGTGCGGTATTGTGGTCTGATGTCTACATATTCATGGTAGCTTATGCCATTCTGGAAGGGGTGCTGCAGATATTTGCTGCTGGGTCTGTGTGTCTGGTTCAGCACCTTGGTACAGTGCTGGCAGGGGATCCCATACATGTACATCCATCAACATGACAGTATAGCCTTATATTTCTATGACAATACCTCACAGCTGTACAGACTTGAACAGGTTACCCAGAGGCAGGGGCCATGAGTCAGGACATTACCCCTATTGTGGTGTACAGGGAGGTATGTAGGCACCCATTTATGTGTTTACAGCCAGAGGTAGTGTGTGCACACAGCTTTGTGTCAGACCTTGCACATTTCATGCTCTCCACGCTCCCAACCCCCCCCCCCAGTTATTCGCTCCTCTTTCTTACATTATGCATACATTCTCTGATACGTTCCCTATGGTTATCACCCCATCATGGCTGTGTGTTGGTGTTGGTAGACAGTTCATGCAGTGGGACCTGGTGGTTATGTTACTGTGGTTCGTCCACATGGCCTTGCATATGGCGTATGTGGAGTGTGTTGTGTTGTTAATTGGTTGTCCATGACATAACATGCATTGGCAGTACGTGTGAGAGACAGGCCCTTGGCAGAGGCCTGTGGGCCATTAGCTGTTGTTGCGATCCAGATGTGGCAGGCCATTGCATTCTGTCTGTCCTTAAGTCTCAGACCGCCATACAGTATATTCCTCTGGGGTGACAGGGTAGGTGTGCTAGGTGTTCATGCCACTACCTTCTATCAGCCTTGATCGGTGGTGTGGATGCTGGCAGGCTGCTACCTACAGCTGGTGACACACCTGCATGGGACACCTGCACTGCATGCTGCATTCTTTCAATATTGCCATATACAGCTGGGGTCATATTGTACCCATTCCCACAGCAGGGGTACAACCAGAGAGGTACCTGTGGGTGGTGTTTGCGTGAGCTGGGTGCATGTGTGCTATGGATACTATTTGCATCTGACACACAGATATGCGTTGGGCATTCCAGTTATGATTGCATGTGCATGTACATCAGCTGTTTCCCAATACATCAGTCCTACCTCCTTTGTGATCTGCTAGTATTTGGGCAGACAACACTGGTATCCCTTACTACAGGACCAGATAATGTGATGCATACCTGTGTGTACTATTCCAAGGTTGTGTCCATTTCACAGTGACACAATATATACTGTATGTCTGGGGTACTTTCCCCTGTATACTGCTTGTATATCCAGCCCAACAGCCATGCCATGTCAGTCTTTCAGATGGTGACACATACTACCACCATACATTTGCAATGGTTTACTGCTAACCTGTGTTATACTGGTGGGTATTGTGTTTGGCACTGCAGTTGTGAGGACTTATCCCTGTCATCAGCGGTAGTGAGCAATGGCCACCAGGTCTTACCTCAACATGCATACATACCGACCACTCTCACACAATATGAAACACACACCAACCTAACACACACATACCTGCATATTGTGCAGATGCTACAACCTATCCTGCTACCTTGGCCACCTCTGTGCATCTGTGCTCCACTGGTATTATACCTACACATACATGTTCCTACATTTCTACATAAGGTTGTGGGGGGGGGGCACACCTGACTGTTATGGCATGTGTACATCGGAATGGGGGGGGGGGCACACCTGACCATTACTACATACATACTTAGGGTTGGGGCGGTGCACACCTGACTCTTTCTACATTCCTACACCAGATTGGAGGGTCGCACCTGACTATTTCTACGTTTCTACACAGGATTGGGGGGGCACACCTGACTGTTTCTACATTTCTACACAGGATTGCAGGGGGCACATCTGACTGTTTCTAAATTTCTACACAGGATTGGGGGGCACACCTGACTGTTACTACATTTCTACACATGATTGGGGGGGCACACCTGACTGTTGCTACATTTCTACACAGGATTGGGGGGCACACCTGACTGTTATTACATTTCTGTGTAGGATGGGGGGCACACCTGACACTTGTACACATTTGCTATGACGTACTGGTATGTCAGGTCCTCCATTTCATTCTGTATTCAAACCTATCATGCTGAGTAGGGCATATCAGTATACTGCAGGTCTTAGCTTTGATTGACCTACATATTAGTTTCTGACTTCCTACCCTTCAGAACTAAGATCCCACTGCCTGACCTACTGTAGTCTGTCTGTGTAGGCTTGGGGGGAGGTTACCCATATGCATCATTCAGAGGCCATAGCACAGCCTTTATTTGTGTTTGTCTACACCTGTCCTGCTTGCTGTGACTGTTGTTGGACATGTGAACCCACCTGACTGGCATGTGTGAGTCGCTTACCTTGTGGGTGTCCCAGTATTGAGGGTGGTGCTGCAGGGCTGCCTATGTCAGATGCGCATAGTACACTCCCTACATATGGTTGAGCACAGGTATTTGGCATCCCTTTTACTGTATGTGAGAGTCAGAGAGAGGTATTATTCCCTGGGTACCTCCTGTGTCAGTGTATGTGCTATACATTGCCTCTTTGCTAAGGCCAGGGCATACTGGGCATGCCTCCTTCTGCCTACTGGGGCAGGCTCAGATGGTTCCTCCTCAGAGTTACTCTGTGCCTGTGCAGGCCTTGGCAATGGTGGGGGACTGTGTAGCCCTGCCCCATGCTGTTCTTGCTTCAGCTGTTTCTGCAGGATCATATTGTGTAGCAAGGCACATACGATGACAATTTGGGTACATGTAGCTGGTGAGTACTGCAAGGCTCCACTGGATGTATCCAGGCACTGGAACCATGACTTGAGCATCCCAAACACACGCTCTATTATACTTTGTGTCTGTGCGTGCGCCTCTTTATGGAGTTCTTGTGTGTGTGTGTGTGTGTGTGTGTGTGTGTGTGTGTGTGTGTGCATTTCTGATGGGTGTCATCAGCCACGGCTCCAGTGCCTATCCAGCTTCCCCCACTAGGTGAGCATGAGGGATGTCCCCATTGGCAAATCTCTGGTACAGCTGTGTCAGATGCCAGATGTGGAAATCATGATAGCTTCCGGGCAGCCGGCACACACATTCATTATTATGCCCTGGGCATCGCACATGACCTGGCAGTTGATGGAGGGGAAGCCCTTGTGGTTGATGTAGACCTTACCCCACTCACCGGGTGGTGCTTTAATGCATATGTGCATGCAGTCTGTAACACCCACTACCTCAGGGTATTCTGCTGTTTGGTGAAACAGTTGCATATTGCTGTCCAAGGCCTCACAGGTGTTGGAGAAATGTACGTTCTCACTGGCATGTGCTGACATGACATCCAGGAACTGGTGGAGTACCCTGGATGCTGATACCTGTGAGATCCCCATCATATCCCCAGTTGGCCTTTGGAAGGTAAGTGTAGCAAGTATTCTTAGGCCTGTACATACCTTGTATCCACTGGGATGGGTTCCTCTCTATTAGTTCTGTGTGTCAGGCATGGCCAGCACAGCTCAACGATTTGCTGTAGGAGGTCCCTGTCCACCCTATAGCGCTCCACTATCACCAGCTCATGGTAGCCCCTGCTAGATTACCCTGGGTCTGCACACTCTTCTCCGTCTCCTCACTGTGGGTTGGTTGACAGCATTTACATCCTCACCACTCTCAGCCTCTTCCACAAGATGTTGTATGATAGTTATTGCAGCCCCTATCATTGTGTTGTTTTGTCTGTTAAAACTTCCCCACTTGTTTACACCGGTGGTGTAGAGTATGGGGAAAAAACAGAGTGGAAGGTGTTTGTATAATTTATAGTAGTGTTCTGGGCTGGGCTGGTCTGCTGCCTGTGTAAGTGGCTGATTCTGATTAATTTCACCTGCCAGCTATGCTAGTTCTCCGTGATTAACTTCCTACTACTGTTTTCCCTTCCTATTGCCTTACTGTTTAAGCCTAGGGGCGCGCCGTGCAAACACAGTGCTCAAATATGCACAGAGCTGCTGTTTCCTAGTTTACCTTTTTTTTTTGTCTTTCAAACCCAGTGCGTGGTACGTACACCCGCTTAGGCAATGTAAAGAGTGCTAGGCAGACTCAGACACACTCCCTTGCCTAGCTCTGCTTAGCTTGAAGCAGACCTGAGCCGCAGGGCTCCAATCTGCTTACAATATGCCTGACACACACTCCTATGATGTCAGCTAACTCCTAGGCTTGCACCAATTCCTGCTCTTACATTGTTGGGAGCTGACTAGCATGCTGGGGAAATCTGGGATTCACTATCATTCCCCTCATTTGCATAAGATTGCCTACTAATGCATAGTTACATGTCTCACACTGAGTCTCCCCCTTTAGCAACCACTACTTACTGGCCATGTTGACTTCTGCCTGCCATTGACTTTAATGGCAGAATAGTGATTTTAGTTAGAATGCTTATTTTAGGTTTCTTTTCTTATTTTTCCCCCGATCCCGTTTGCGTGCTGCTGCCCTACACTTACACAGTCGATATTGGCTAAAAAAATAAATAAAAGTTGATATTTTTATTTTTTAAGCTGTTTTCAATGCCAATGGCCTTATACTTGGCCATTGGCATACTTTCTGAATGATATGCACCCTTTATTTGGAGCTGGCACGGCTCCATTTTGGAATTTGCATACATGTACTCAGTTACTAACCGAGTACATTTCTGCAGATTACACTAGTCCTGCACGGCCGGTTTCCAGCTTCCTGGATCGCAAAGTCACCTCATTTGCATGGATTTCTCCTGCAAATTGGGTAATTTGCATACAGAGGCTGAGTCCGTACAGGACTAGTGCAGGAGTGCTCGTGCATGCCCCTGCAGGCTATTCCTGGATCGCACGGCAGACATATTGCCTGCTAAAGCTCCTGCACTAATCCTGCATGCCATGCAAGGCTTGTAGAATCTGGGGGAGAGAGTTAAGACAGAGCTGTATATTTGCAAGCAATAGTCATAATTGATTGTGTGATCACTTAGTGCACTACATCCAAAAATAATAAATGTACAAATAATAGTTGTATGGTTTCATATTACTGTAGATGATGTCGCAGTTGGTTGTATGCAGAATGATTTCAGTTTCTTGCTGCAGAGCTGTTCATGTGGCAAAGAGGGATAAAACAACCCTTCCTGTGCTCTGAAGGTTCATTGGAGAGAGCTCAAATTCAGAATATGTAGAAATATCTCATGTGTACCAACATTTTCTAATGTGTATGTCATACATTGATTTTCCTCGCTTCAACTACTTGCTCCTTTTTTCTTTTTTTTGGGGGGGTGCAGTGTTTCTGTGATGTGCCACTTAACAAAAACATGGGAAACAGAGAAAAATGAATGTCAGGTTTGGCTGTGCTTATCTTGTTTATGTGAAGCACGGCAGTGCACAAACCAGACTAGTGGGCCACCCAGGAAGCAGACAGAACACATGCAAACAAGATGTCTGTAAAGAGTAAAGGTCGAAAACAATACTTTGTTGAAATTTCTGTATTTTATCACACAAGTGCCCTTAATGGCAGTGTGCAGTGGTTAATAGGGATCCCCAGCAGCTGCAGCCATTGAACACCTGCAGACTGGGCTTAGGCAGCCAATCACTGAAACTGGATGCAGTCTATTAATTCTGTTGGGCACCATGAAAACCCGCCAAGCAGTGTTGCATGTTAGTTAACACAGAGTCCTTAAGAATGATAAGGAAATTTTATGTAACTAGCCCTGTGGCAGAAGGTGTAAGTGTAGAGCTGGAGTATAGATGGTGCTTGGTTCTAGTACAGGGTGTGCAACCTAGCTTTACTGTTGTGGCAGTGCCGTTTATAGCAATGAACTGAAAAATAGACAAGTGTTATTTCAACATTGTTGTGACAACAGGTGTAAGTGTAGGACTGCCATACAAGTGGTTCTGGTTTCTGATACAGTATATTCCAGAGATTGTTACTGTTGTTCCACTTCCCATTATATTCACTCTCACTTATAACACTTCAGATAGTGGAGCTGATATGAATTATATGTATGAGAGATGAGACACCATTATTGTGTTTTTAGATGTATGACTGAGGTTATAATGTCTACTCTATTTCTTGAAGTATAATTATGTTGTCTGGAATTGCATGACCTTCAGAATTAACTAAAACACCTACACAACTGGATCTATATCCAATAACCTTGTCATATCACACACATACATCTGTAACAGCTCAGGCTTCACCTGTATTTATGTATGATTCTTGACTATGTCTGAGCAGCACTTCTATGGCAAAGATGGAAAATCAGTGCTGTGGTAATCAATGCTGTGGAAGAAAATGTTTTGTCCTTTATGCTTAGGTTTGAATCCCACACTAAAAATAAATTTTACTAAGTGTATAAAGACAAAAAAGTCAGGTCATTACATTTACTTCCCCAGTGCATCTCTTTTAAATTTAACTCACCTAAGAGTTACCTTCCAATTTCCAATATATATTTCAAGGCTACATCAGTACACACCATTCAAACTAAGGCCAAGTGTCAGATTAACCTTACAATTTCAGTTGTTTAATTCCTTCCTGCTTGGCACTGCTGTGTTCTTCTTAACATCTTACAAATGAGGTTGGCATTGTTGCTCAGGTTTGCGTACTACCAATGCAATAACTGGAATTGGTGGGAAAGCATCAGTTTCCATTGCTCTAGTTTGGCTGGTAGATATGGCTGGCATTGAAGAGGAAGGTGCACGCTTTAGGGCACAGAGGTGGGGTGTCCAGGATATTTATTGGACTCATGATAGAGCACCACAGCCACAGGCTTCTGCAGGGGGACTATTCTGGCTCCCAGTACAAGTCTGAGGCGTGGAATAGTTTGTCCCATGTTGCATCCAGTGCCACTGGTGTACCACGCACTGGAGAGCAAAGTAGGCATCATATTAATTAAATAGACTAAGGCACCCAGGAAACAAACTCAGACACTGTTTTTTTTAATTTTTGGCTGAATAAAGTTGGAATTATTCTTATATCAGTGGCTGAGTTAATTTCCTGGGTGCCTCGGACTATTTCAAGAATTCTTTGGTGCCTTTGGCGTTTTGTTTCTGTTTCTTCATCATATTAATGACCTATGCAGGAGAAAAAGGGATACTCTCAACTGTTGATTACAGGAATTTTACACTGCAGATATCCCACAGCTGTGTAAGTATGACAATAAGAGAGTACTTGTAAGACACAGAAAACTAAATATAGGCAAGACTGATATGCATAATGCTCTTTTGTTCTTTACTGTTCTTTCCCCAACTCCCACCAAATGTGAGCTCAGTCAATAGGCTCATGTTGCTTGACTGGAGAGACTGCAGGAAGCAAGTGGTATGTATGCAGCTGAAGAGCAGTGTTAAATATAGGCTGTTGGAGATGTAAAAGGAACTTGAGAGCAGACAGGAAACATATGATGTTAAGTTGTCTATCTCGCCTTCATTCTTGCTGTTTGGGATCGGAGCCGATCCTCGGCTCTGACTCGGCCATCTTCAATAGCTCAAGAGCTGTTTACTGGCTCAAGGCTACCCCTTATCCCATGATGCCTAGTGACAGCTACCCAGATGTCATTTGCCACTTCAGCTGTGAGGTGTGTTGTTTTCTGGCTCAGGCTTGTATATTTCAATTTTTTTGTGTAAAAATATTTTCTTAGACCCTTTAATCTAATACATATTTTACTGTTCTTAGTTTTATTCTGTACGTTTTGTTGAGTACTTCTTTCTTCTTAGTTTCCCTTTTATTTAGAACTCGTTTAAGTTAGAGAGTTCTTCTCCCTCCCCCTCTCCCTAGGATATCCGTTTAACTTAGACGCTTTCCTTTCCTTTTTTGCTATCGTTAAAAAAAAAAAAAAAAAAAAAAAAAAAAAAGGAGGCAGAGGTTATATATTTATAGGTGCACTTGTTTAGAGTAGTACTTATTTGTCTGTCTGTGTTTACCTTGTGGTACTTATTTTTTGTAGTTGGGTCATGTCTAAGGAAGCTAAAGTATCTGGCTTTAAAAAGTGTGACTCATGCTGTCAGAAAATGTCTCTGACAGATGGGCACACTAGCTGCATTTATTGTTTGGGCACTGTTCACCTGCAGGACTCTTGTTCTATTTGCCATGCCTTTAGTCCAAGAGCCCTGCAGGAGTGTAAGAACAGATTGATCCTTAGGGGTCTGTTAAAGCCTCAGGATTCACCGGCAAAGAGTTCCCAGCCAGTGAAATCCCTAAAATCCACTAAACCATTGGCTCCACCTTCGGAGCAGACTCCTGTACAGGATTTACTGAGTATGTCGGTTCCGGCTGGCACCGACAAGACAACCCCTCTGTCGGCTCCATTGGATGTGTCGGAGCCATAAGAGACTGAGGTCCCCTTCATTAGAGTCAGTTCATTTGGCTGCTCGGTCTCCATTATTGCCAAGTGAACGTAGCCACCATTCATCACACTCCTCTCGATCCTCTAGGCTGTCGGATCATGATGTGGAGAGAGTAGTAAAAAGATTGCTTAAATCACAGGCACTAGCAAAATTATTGTCTAGCCCTCCTCAACAGGTATCGGCTCCATCCACCTCTTTTTCTGTTCCTCCTCTGACTCCATTGAGTTCAGAGCTGGAGTTTATTGGGGTTCGAGTAGTGGAACCATCGGCTCTGATCACCATCTCTCCTTTGGTTCCGACTTCGGCTCTGATTACCTCGATAGTTCCTTCGATCGAGGAATCTGGACGCCAGGACTCCATCGGCTCCGAGGGGGCGAGTGGCATGGGACCCTTGTCCGACCCCTTTCTCCCTCTCGGAGCATCGGTGCAGGTGAGCTCGGCTCCATCAGCCTCGGAGCCATCCCCCTCTCATCATGGAGAAAGATTCATATTTCTTCGGAACCGGAGCTTTCTCTGCCTCAAGGCAGGGACGTCTTTGAGGTCATGTAGAGTGTGCTGTCCCCCGAGACAGCTCCACTACCAGCCCCACTGGCTCCGTCCCCCATAGTGTCTGTGCCAACCTCTGCTCCTCCTCCAGACCCCAAGTGTAGGGAACCGATGCCCCAGGACACCCCACTGGGTGTTTCCTCTTCTTCTGAGGCCTCCCCTGATTACTCAGAGGAGCCCCCTCGGAAGAAGTGCAAGAGGAAGCACATTAACTCCCCTGAGTCTGCCACTTCTGATACAGACTAAGATGAATCGGAAGGGTCCCCGAGATCCCCCTCTGAAAATGTCTCCTTTTCGGACATCCTTGAAATGCTTAGGCAGAGGGGGAACTGGACTCCCTTAGCCCCTACCGAGGATGAGTCTGTATTTCTGGATGCTTTTCCTCCTTTCAACCCACTTATGTCTGTAGTGGCTCGAAAGGCTTGGTCAGCTCCGGACACAGTCTAACCAACTCTGAGGAGACCTGATAAATTTATTACAGCCCCCCAGGATAAGCGATTCCTTTCTAAAGGTGTGCCCATTGATGCCATGGTGGTAGCAGCAGCCACCAAAAAAGAGTTAGCAGAGACCTCTTCATCTGTTCATCCTCCTAACAAGGAGTCTAGGATGATGGACAGGTATGGAAAGTGAATGTTTGCTTCAGCGACTTTCTCCATGAGGTCCCTGAACTATCTCTGTCATTTTACTCGCCTTCAAAGGGATCTCCTTAAAGAACTTGGAGATACCCTTCAAGATCCTACAGCTGAGGGAGTACAAGCCAAAGTAGCTTCCCAGCTAGCGACTCTTAATTCTGTAGTTAACTCCTCCATGAGGCTCATTTCCTATGCAGCCGATGGAGCGAGTAGATTCCCGGGTATGGGTGTGGCTCTCAGGAGGCATGCTTGGATGTGGCTGTGTCATTTTGCTGAACCCTTTCGAGTGTCCTTCACCAATACCCCTTTTGATGGCTCCTTTCTGTTTGGGCCACAGGTGAAAGACACATTGACTATGTGTGAGCAAGAAGGCAAGACTCTCTCTGCCATGGGAGTCCATTTTTCCACTCCCTCTAGACCTTACCCCAAGGGTCAGAAGAGTGGGAAGATGTGGTTCCACAAATCTTGGAGCCTTGCCTGACACACTTGGTGATTTT
This sequence comes from Protopterus annectens, assembly GCF_019279795.1. Taxonomy (NCBI): domain Eukaryota; kingdom Metazoa; phylum Chordata; order Ceratodontiformes; family Protopteridae; genus Protopterus; species Protopterus annectens. Next base: position 530,836,096 of record NC_056737.1, on the reverse strand, counting down.
TCCTCCAGAGGCAGAGGGGGAAACAACAATAATAGAAGCCACCCTCATGGCAGCGAGGGTCCACAGAACCAGGGCAACAGAGAATCCTTCTCTGAAAAGCTCTTCCAGCATCCCTGAAGGATTGACCGGCTGCTCACCTCTGGAGGCAATCGGGGGAAGACTTTTGCTGTACCCAAAAGCCTGGCAAAATTTAACAAGAGACAGATGGGTACTATCCATTATATCCGGAAGTTACAAAATTCCCTTCCATCAACCCCCCTTACAGTCAAAAAAGGCCCTTCCAGTTGTTCCACCCAATCTGAAGGAGCAAGCAGTAATAGAAGTTTCAAAACTGCTAGAAAAAATAGCCATTCAGGAAGTCTCCGCAGTCCATCACGGATCCAGAACTTACTCAAGATTCTTTTTGGTACCAAAAAAGACAGGGGACTGGAGACCAATTCTGGATCTCAGCAGACGAAATAAGTCTGTACAAAGAACAAAGTTTTGGATGGTCACGCCACAGTCCATTCTACCCTTCCTGGGTCAGGGCAATTGGATGTTTTCGATAGATCTTCAGGATGCGTACTACCATATCAAGACGGACAGATGTTCCAGGAGATTTCTTCACTTTCGGGTGGGGGCCAGTCATTACCAGTTCAGAGCTCTGCCCTTTGGTCTCACCACAGCCCCCAGGGTGTTCATCAAATGTATGGCAGTGGTCACGGCTCACCTGAGACGTCAAGGATTCCAGGTGTTTCCATATCTAGACGACTGGCTCCTCACTGCTACCACCAGGCATCAACTCTTACAAGCACGGGATTATACAATCACATCTTGCACCCAGCTAGGTATTACAATAAATTTTGAAAAATCTGCCTTGTTGCCCTGTCAGTCTATCACTTACATAGGAGCAGAATTAAACACAAGGGAAATGTTTGCAAGGTTACCACTGGAAAGAGTGTCCACAATTCGTCAACAAGTGCAAATCCTAATGCAGAGCAAAAGGATCCAAGTCAGATATGTCCTTCAAACTCTGGGCTCCATGGCAGCTGCCATTCTTCTACTTCCATTAGCGCGTTTCCACATGAGAATTCTTCAGTGGCTACTTTTCACGCAGTGGTCTTTCCAGGAGCTAACCCATGTCTCACATGATCCTGATTACGGAGGCATGCAAAAGGCACCTTTCTTGGTAGATGGTCTTCCCACTAGTGACTCAGGGCATACCTTTCTTACAGCCCCCTCCAGTAGTCACAGTGACTACAGACGCCTCCCTGATAGGGTGGGGAGGGGGGCATTATCTGGGCAGGACAACCTCACGAGTAGCATCTGCACATAAATGTCCTAGAAATGAGAGCTGTGCTCCTAGCGTTGCAAGCCCTTCAAGACTCTCTTCCTTCCAGGACCATTGCAATTCAAACAGACAATATGTCAGTGGTGTGGTACATCAACAAGCAGGGTGGAACCAGATCCTACCCCCTGTGTCGAGAAGCACTCAGACTGTGGCAGTGGACGATTTCCTCCCAACGTTTTCTGATTGCAACGCACATCCCTGGGAGATCCAACGTCATAGCGGACAGGCTCAGCAGAGCCATCCTCATGCCTCACGAGTGGTCTCTGAATCAGGAAGTTGCGGATCTTATCTTCCGCAAATGGGGACAGCCTTGCTGCAATCTTTTTGCCACCCCTTTCAACAGCAAATGCAGCAACTACTTCTCCCTTCTTCCGCTTCCAGGTCTCATACCCAGAAATGCTCTAGTCCACGATTGGCCTCAGGGACTTCTTTATGCCTTTCCTCCATTTCCCCTGATACCGAAACTCATACAGAAAGCAAAATTGTTAGGTTGCAAAATGATCCTCATTGCCCCCTACTGGCCTCGACAGATATGGTTCCCGTTCCTGCACCCCTACCTTCTCGATCAGCCCTGGACTCTGGACCCGATTCCAGATCTCCTGATTCATCAGGCGGGTTGCATCAATCCCTCCAAACTCTCCAGCTCACAGCTTGGTTGCTCCACTTCCAACCTTAGCCAGGCTTCCCAGCATTTCCCCACCTGTCCGTGAGATTGTCATTTCCTCACATAAGTCTACAATGAGAGAAACTTATGCTAGCAAATGGAAAAGTTTTTCTTATTGGGCAGAGTCTAGGAATGTGGATCCCTTCTCAGCCCCAGTCCACAAAATTCTTGAATTTCTAGCCCAGCTTTTTCACTCCGGGGCCGCTTCTGCTACGATTAGGGTACAATTAGTGGCCATTTCTAATTTTCATATCGGTATGCAAAATTTTAACATCATGTCTTATAAGCTCTGTAAAGCTTTTTTTAGAGGAACATCTCTTCTTAGGCCTCCAGTGAGAGATCCCCCTCCTCCGTGGGACCTTAATTTAGTCCTAACTTCCTTAATTCTGTCTCCTTTTGAACTGGCAGCATCCTGCTCCATCAAGTTTCTGTCTTGGAAGACACTCTTTCTGGTTGCTATCACTTCAGCTAGGCGCGTCTCAGAACTTCAAGCACTATGTGTTTGTTCTCCTTACCTGGTGTTTCACAAGGACAGAGTTTCTCTGAGGACTAATCCTTCATTTCTTCCTAAAGTCTGCTCAGAAAATAATTTAAATCAATCTATAGATCTCTCTGTGTTCTTCCCCAATCATAGCAACAAGGCAGAGTACAAGCTTCACCAATTGGACGTTCACAGACAATTGCATTTTTACCTACATAGAACTAAAGAAATAAGAAAGTCAGACCAATTATTCCTTCTTATGCCTTAAACAAACAAGGTCTCCCAGTTTCCAAGGTGACCTTATCCAGATGGTTGTCCCACACTATTACATTTATTTACCAGTTATGGAATAAAGAGTTACCAACTAAACCGAAAGGTCATTTTACTAGGGTATTAGCCACCTCCGTAGCTTTTCAGTCTAGGTTGTCCATGGATTCCATCTGTGCAGCTGCCACATAGGCAAACCCTCATACCTTTTTTCTCATTACAAGATGGATATGGTCTCCCAGAGCAGAGCTGACTTTGGTTCCACTGTTCTGAAGAGTCTCTTCCACTGAGCCACCCAGGATGTTAGGTGCTAGGGACGCTGTCCCAAACAGCAAGAATGAAGGGGAGATAGACAACTTAACATAAAAGTTATGTACCTACCATAACATTCCATGTTAGTTGTCTTCATCTCGCCTTCTTTCTTGCATCCCTCCCTCCGTCCCCCCCCCAGTCTTAGTGGATCGAGAGGAATCCCTTTTCACTGGCTGAGTATTCTTTATTGTTATTCTTCTGGCTAGGTCTTCCTAACCTATTCTAGATTTTAGGATACATGGAACAACCAGTTTTTTGATAACGGGTTTCTGTCATATTATGTCTGGGATTATCTATTTCAAACGAGATCTGGGTAGCTGTTGCTAGGCATCATGGGATAAGGGGTAGCCTCCAGCCAGTAAACAGCTCTCGAGCTATTGAAGATGGCCGAGTCGGAGCCGAGGATCGGCTCCGATCCCAAACAGTAAGAAAGAAGGCAAGATGAAGACAACTAACATGGAACGTTATGGTAGGTACATAACTTCTTATTTTATGATCGTCATTAACTTAAACCATTTTGGGATAAAGTTAATCTTTGCTTGCAAATAGACTTTAATGATAATTTTCATTTGTCTAAATCTTTGATCGTTTTTAATGTTCCTATACCCCAATGTGTTGCTAGAACAAAGTTTTCACTGTTATGGACACTACTGGCTATAGCAAGCAAAACCATTACTACAAATTGGGAAAGCAAGACTTCACCCACATTTAAGGAATACAGAAATATAATTTTGAATGTATCATGAATGGAAATGAGAACCATTAGAATGCGAACAGAAAGAACCACATATTATTTCAACTCATGGAAGAAAGTGAATGAAATAATGGAGAGATGACTGTAATACCCAAATGGAATGAAGTTTTAAATGTAAAATGTGCAACATCTTTAAACACAGACACCTCTGTAAATAGTTTGTTTAGATTTATAGTTGTTGATTGTATATAGTTGTTAACCTGTGTAAATTATATGTTACATTGCAAAGATATGCAATTTCATTAATTTTCTAAAAATCAATAAAAACATTTAAGCAAAAAAAGTTAAAGTTAACTGTTTTGGTCTTTTATAGAGTTGTATCAAATTGAACATGCATATCCCAAATATAAAAGCAAGTATGCATGCATTAGTCTGTAGCACTAACCAATTGTAAGAGTCTAGTGTTAGAATGTAGTCAGAGGTTGTAGGTTCAAATACCATGATTAACAACTATGCATACTGTTATTTCTTCAATAATATTTACATTAAATTAAAAACTCCATACCAGTGGCACAAATTTGCATAACTGGAACACGAATATATATAACAATATATGCACATTTCAGTGATTACTTTCAGCAGTCTGTAGTATCTGTTAGGACGTATACTTAAATGTAATACTTCAGGTACAAGAGTTGTATAATTGTGTTCATGCATTGTATGTCATATATAATGACACTAATTGTTTCTCTTTTGTTTTCTGTCACCCCAACCTGTATCTCTCTTTTTTGTTTTCTATTGTGTGTCATCAACATGTTTCCATGTCATCCATGTGTACCACATCCCTAAATGCTACACGGCACAGCAAGGTAGGCCAGCCCCAGTGGATCAGCCTGCTCTCACTCCACTGACTCCAGCACCAATGCCCAGCATATCTGGGGGCCAACTTGGCAGGACTGCCTCAGTTGCCCCTGCACTACCTGTGCCCTCAGGTAGTACAGCCGTGGAAGGTGGTGCAGTGGTACCCTCCAGGAACAGTGGTGGAGGTGATTTCATCACCTGTAGGGAGTTGCCAGGGATGGTGCGTAGGGTCATGCACTGCACCATTGGTCTATGCCTACAGCAGATTGAGAGGCTGCTCTCTCTCATGGTCTGTAGGAGGAGGAGATGTCAAACACTCCAGCCACCAGTGAAGTAAGGGGACAGTGGTGACAGTCCTGTGGATGAGGGCTTCAATTCTCATTGTTTCGAAGCTTGATGTCCATGAGCTTGTATTGTCCCGTACCTCATCACCTCAATCATGGTGTCCCCCAACCTTTTGTGTCCATCACTGTCTCTTGTTTGTCTTGTATGTTTGCATTTGCTTCCTCAGTTACCCAGCTTACCTGACCCAGACATACCTATCCTTACCCAGCAGTCCTCTCTTACTGAATTTATAAAAAATGGGTACCTGTCCAAAAAAAAAAAACATTCCATACATAGCTGTCCATTTCGCACACGTGTCTTCTTGAGACACTTGATTCTGTCCAATTGGTTATAAAACATGATTGAGTTGTTGTCACCCCTCTTTGTGGAGTTGACAGTCCAAATTCAGTTAATATTCCTCACATATTTTCAGTTTTACTGTTAAAGAAATGGAATGTTATGGTTCTTTCCTACCTCCCTCCTGCACATTCCTGTATTGCGTTCCCTTTGTTCTTCTCCCTGCTTTGTCCCCATTTTACCACTTTCCTATCTACCCGATTTTAACACAAATAATCTGGTCAAAAAATAGAATCACACACAACACACATAAGTAGCAGAAAAAGCAATGGATTCCTTCACCTTTTGGCCTGTATGTTTGCATGGAGTTTTGTATTGTGCATCAATGTGTAGAGATGGTGAGCGGTGGTACAATGCTGTGGTTATCTCCGCATAATAACCAAAATCCAGAAGAATAGTGCAAACCAACCAACAAGTAAATGACCCAAAAGCACTGTTTTGAGGAGAAGCAAAGCACCGGACAGCTGTAGGTACAAGTCCAAGTTTATTAAAAGAACCACACACAAAACGTAAAATGCTACACAACACAACGCGTTTTTCGTCTATTAAATCAGACTTCATCAGACAAAAAACATACTATAACCACATGTATATATAATGACAAAAAATTTGAACAATCCAATGAGAATAAATCTCATGAATATTTAATCCAAATAATATAATAGTCTAAAATGCTTATATCCTTAAATAGCTATTTCATAAAACAAACACTGAATTCGAATATGATGAACTAAAATATCTGCCCAGGTAATTGATGAATCAAAATCAAATATATTGTATTATATTTCATATAAAATGTAATGTATAAAATGTTGCAACAGATATAATCGAACTTATAAGGAATTGAGTGTTCAACACCACAATAATAAACACCAATGCAACACTCCCATCAAGTGGCCAAAAATGAAAATGACATGAATTAACACTAAATCTACTTATAGATTCAGGGAGGGAGATTACAGGGACATATCCTGAGGTTGAATAGGTATTGTTTGAATGAGTTCTTAAATTTATAGGTCTGAGGTATGCTTCTAAGGGTCAAGGGAAACTTGTTCCATTGGATGGAGGGTGAGTAGCTGTAAAGATTCTGACTTGCAGATTTGTTAGGTTTGTATATTTGTAGTAGGTATTGGCCAGAGCTCGTGAGAGGACTGGCAGGTGTACAGAGTGAGACAAGTGAGGAGATACTTGGACAGTCAGAGGGTTTATTGATGATGGAGTGAATTTTGAAATGTTGGGATAGTTTGAGGTGGTTTGGGAACAAGCCAGTTAAGTAAACTAAGTGCAAGACACTGGTGAGATTTGGAGGGCAGGTTAGCAGCAAATCGGGCCACTTTTATACTCACAAAAAGTAAAACCAACTACTTAAATCAACAAAAAAGGCAAAGAAACAGAAAACAATTGGCACTTTAATGACAAATAAAGTGAGCGGTTTCGTTAGGTATGTTACCAAACTTCTTCAGACAAAATTCAAAAGAACAATGGACCATTAAATACTTTGCCTAAACAATCGTGATGTAAGAAATAGTCACATGTTACTCTGGAAAGATCATGTGATTCATCAGAGAAGTAGGTCATATGATTCATCAAAGAAAGCAGATCATGGTGTAAAACAAAAATATTCACATAAAGTTTTTTTTTGTTGCTTCCTGATATAAACAACTATTATAAAAAAACTATTAGTATGATCATAAAAACTACAATTTCACAAATAAATATACCTAAAAAATGACATTAAAAACAATGAGAAAAGTAGATAAACAATAGTTAAAAAATACTAGTCTTCACAAATCCCTGAACAATATTGAAATCTATGAACTCCTGAAATGTTATGACCACAAGTGTGTTTGAAAATGCTTTTTCATCTCAACAGACTTTTAAGTTTCAACACACTTACCAAGGAACAGATGTCATTAAGCCCAGGTAACACAGTCAAAGTTGCCAGGTTAATTCTAGCAACTCCAATTTCAAAGAAAAGGGGCCTCCCCTCACATCCTTAACTACTTGGTCAATCACTCGAAAAACAAAGGAGTGACCTGGGTGTAAGGTAACATGGTTGGGTAAGGCGATCTCGGTCTTCCCTTTCCTTATACTGTAAATATGTTCATATAATCATTCTTTAAACTTTCTATCCATCTTGCCAATATAAAAACTTGGGCAGGCTTGACATTTTAGCTAAATAAATTGCACTGCAAGAATTGTAATTAAACCTGCCTTTTGTCTCATATCTTCAGTCCCTATCACAAAATCATTGCCCACTTCAATATGTCTACAATAAGGGCATGCTTCATATTGAAACATCCTTTTTATTCTGGGGCTAAGTCTACCATCAAATTACAACAAATTCTTTAAATTTTGACCCCTTTTAAAAACAAATTTAGGTTTAAAATTCTCTATACCATAAAACGCCACGTCCGATGAAAGAAGACCCCAATTCTTCATGATAATCTGTTTAATTCCAGGGGCATCCATACTATAAGGAGTAATAAACAAAGGAACAGTAGCAAAAGGTGTATCTACTATGTACTTCGTATGCTAGTGCTGGCCAGATGGTACTTGGGGGTAAGCTGGATCATGTAAAATTGCTTTGTAAAAGCCTTGTGCCCATTTTGAAACCACTTCTTGCCTTAGTTCATCCAATAACACTAAGGGGTATCCCCATTTTAAAAACATGTTAACCAAGAGGTTGCATTCAGTCAAAAAAATCAGTCTATGTGGAAACCATTCTAGCGGCCCTCACAATCTGACCTTTCACCACTGACCTCTTTTGTTGAATCAGGTGGGCACTGGAATAGTGTAAAAAAGAATCTGAGTATGTTGCTTTTCTAAAGCTTCTAGCTTTATACCCATTATTAACACGATCCTTCATTAATTCCATGTCCAAATAGGAAACTGAATCTTTGCTAAATGAATGAGTGAAGTTTAAAAATTGGGTGCATTCATTTAAAAACTGCAAAAATTCTTTAGCCTATGTTTCCTCACCATGGAATAAAACAAAAATGTCATCCAAAAAGCGAGTATAAAATTTTACCATGCCTGAAAACAAGTTGTTAGTCAATACGAACTGTCTTTCCCAAAATTCCTTGACCAAATTCACAAAACTGGCCCCAATAGGGGAGCCCATAGCAAGTCTATATCACGTTGTCGAAGTTTTACAACTTCGAATGCCATATGGTCAAACCCATATGTTCGAAGCTGTAAAACTTCAAAAACTTAAAATAAATAAATAAATAAATTACCTGGCAGTTGTAAGCAGGGGGCATGCCTTCCTGCACCCCTCACACCCCCCACTCTTTAAATATACCAACTCCAAGACCGCACTACAATACAGTACAGTGCAGAAAGGGAAGATTTGCCTTTAATACACCGTAGTGCGATCTTGGAGTTGGTATATTTAAAGAGCAGGGGTGTGGGGGGGGGTGCAGGGGGGCTTGCCCTCATGCTTACAACTGTCAGGTGTGGTTTTTATTATTTTTATTTTTTTTTTTAAGTTTTCAAAGTTTTACAACTTTGAACATATGGGTTCGACCATATAGCATTCGAAGTTGTAAAACTTCAACAACGTGATATAGACCCACCCATAGCTACCCCCTTCTTTTGAAGGAAGTACCTTCCTTCAAACAGAAAAAATTATTAGTTAAAATGTTGTCTAATAATTATTCTTCTAATAACAATATCATGTTAAGTTGTCTATCTCGCCTTCATTCTTGCTGGATGGGTTCGGAGCCGACCTCGGCTCCGACTCGGCCACTCTAAAAGCTCGAGAGTTGGTTCCACCGGCTCGAGGCTCCCCTTATATCCCACAATGCTAGGCGTGAGTTACCTCAGATCTCGTTTGCCGCTACAGCGATCGAGGTGTTGGTTTTCTACCGGCTTGTTGGTAAGTGTATTTCTGTAAAATTAGAATACTTAAACCCCTATATTTTTTAAGTTTAACTACTTTTCCCTTAGTTTAGTGGATTTCTACCCCTGTTTTTCGGAAAATCCCGTTTTTTTCCCACAAGAACTTTAAAGTTCTCTCTCGGGCCTTCTGGTCTTTCCCCATTCCCTAGTGGTGTGTGTGTGTTGCTCTTAATTAAAACTTTTAGTTAATTGTTTTATTTTTGAGTTTTAAAATAAGATTAGTGTAATCAGTGTGTCTGACTGAGTGTGTGTGGTTACACTTTCTTGTCTAGGATGTCTAAAGACACAAAGGTCTCAGGCTTCAAGAAGTGTGATGCGTGCTGTCAGAAAATGTCTCTGACAGACGGTCACACTTCTTGTGTCTACTGCCTGGGGCCTTTGCACCTGCAGGACTCCTGTGCTGTATGCCATGGCTTCAGCCCCAGGGTCCTGCAGGAAAGAAAGAACAAGTTGATCCTAAGGGGTCTACTTAAGCCTGAGGATTCCCTTTCTGTCTCTGGAAAGCCCTCCAAGGCTTCTAGGTCCTCGGCTCCAGCTTCTGAGCCGAGACCTAAAGCTACAAAACCTATGTCTGCATCGGCTCCGGCTGGAGCCAATGAGTCTACAGCTTCTGTGGTTCCCTCGGCTCCGGCTGGAGCCGAGGTAGTAGAAATTCCCTTGTCGGCTCTGACCAGACCTTCGGAGCCAACATCTAGGAAGAGATCTAGGTCACCATCCCTTGGCTCCGTTCATTCGGCTCCAGCATCTCCTCTGCTGTCTGAACGGAGCCATAAATCTCACTCCTCTAGGTCATCGAGGCTGTCGGATCATGACCTTCAGAGGGTAGTGAGTCGACTTCTTAAGTCCGAGGCACTGGCCCAAATGCTTCAGAGCCCGACTCATCAGTCGATGCCTGCCCCTGTCCATCAATATGTTCCTCCTCCGACTCCGTTGAGCTCGGAGCCGGGCATTGAACCGAGACTGTGGTAGCGCCGGAGCCGATACAGATGTCTTCGGCTCCGTCGCCGGCTCCGATTTCTTCTTTCGAAGAATCTCGGCGCCGAACTTCCCTCGCCGGCTCCGAGGGGGTGAGTGGCATCGGACCCTTGTCCGCCGGCCCTGTTCCTCTGGCAGCCTCGGCGCTGGTGAGTCCGGCCCCGGCATGGGGCTGGGAGCCAGCACTGTCGGTGCCGAGGGAGGTTCTCAGCTTCTCGGAGCGGGACCTCTGGCTTTGCCTGACAGGGGTGCGTTCGAGGTCATGCGGAGTGTGTTAGAGCCTGGCTCTACTCCACAGTCGGCTCCGTCCGCCCCTCCCTCACGGTGCCTCAGGTCAAGTCGACTCACTCCCTCATCCCGGACCGCAGAGAGCCAGCTCCTCAGGAACCCCTGTGGGATCTCATCCTCTTCCGAGGCCTCTCCTGATTTGGCAGAAGAGCCCCCTCAGAAGAGGAAGTGTAAGAGGAAACACATTGACTCACCTGAGTCCATCACATCTGACACAGATTTAGATGATTCTGAGGGTTCCCCCCGTTCCCCTTCTGAAGATGTCTCTTTTGCAGACATTCTCGAAATCCTCAAACAGAGGGGAAATTGGCCAGCCCTCAACCCTTCGGAGGATGAATCTGTGTACCTTGAGGCGTTTGGCTCTCGTCCTTCCACCTCCTGGGTGTCTCCCCCCTTTGACCCCCTCATGCAGGTGGTAGCTAAAAAGGCATGGACGGCTCCTGATTCAGTGGACCCCACTCCCAGGAGACCCTCAAAATTCATAACGGCACCAACAAACAAACAGTTCTTGACAAAAGGAGTCTCTGTGGATGCTATGGTGGTAGCTGCTGCCACTAAGAAGGAACTAGCTGATCCTTCAGTACCTGTCCATCCACCTAACAAGGAATCTAGGTCCATGGACAGGTACGGGAAGCGGATGTTCTCATCAGCGACATTTGCTATGCGTTCGCTGAACTACCTGTGCCATTTTACTCGTCTTCAAAGGGACTTGATTAAAGAAGCGAGTGACATGTTGAAGGACCCTACAGCTGCGGGTTTTCAAGATAAGATGAACACTCAGCTGGCTACCCTTAACTCCATAGCCAACTCCTCCATGCCTCCTTTCTTATGCGGCTGATGGAGCGAGTAGGGCCGCAGGGACGGGTGTGGCCTTACGTAGGCATGCCTGGATGCGGCTATGCAATTTTGCGGACCCCTTCAAGACGTCTTTCACTAATTCCCCGTTTGATGGATCATCTCTTTGGTCCTCAAGTGAAAGAAACCTTGACTAGGTGCGAGACTGATGGCAAGACTCTTTCTGCCGTTGGAGTCCGTTTTTCTACTCCTTCTAGGCCTTACCCCAAAGGCCAGAAAAGTGGGAAAATGTGGTTCCGTAAACAATCTCAAGGGACTTCGCCTGATGCACAAAGTCGCTTCCCGCCAGAGGCAGAGGCGGGAATAACAATGGTAGACGCCGCCCTCGAGGCAGGCTCCAGAGAACCAGGGCAATCGAGAAGCCTTCTCTGATAAGCCCTTTCAGCATCCCTGAGGTGTTGCCCGACTGCCCACCTTCGGAGGCAGTCGGGGAAGATTGTCACTGTACCCAGAAGCCTGGCTATCCCTGACTCAAGAGAAATGGGTACAGTCCGTCATTTCCAAGGCTATTCTATCCCTTTTCTTCGCATTCAACCAATCAAAAATCCCTTCCAGATGTTCCACCCGCTCAAAGGGATCTAGCGGTTTTGGAAATTTCAAAGCTGCTTGCAAAAGAGCAATTCAACCAGTTCCAGCAGACCAGCAAGGATCCGGAATCTACTCAAGGTTCTTTTAGTTCCAAAGAAAACAGGGGACTGGAGACCAATTTTGGATCTCAGTATCTTGAACAGATCAGTCAAGAAAACAAGATTTCGGATGGTCACGCTGCAGTCCATCCTTCCCTATTGGGAAAAGGAAACTGGATGTGCTCTATAGACCTTCAGGATGCGTACTATCACATAAAAATGAACAGACGCTCCAGAAGATTCCTCCGCTTCAGGCTGGGAACCAGTCATTTTCAATTCAGGGCCCTGCCCTTTGGTCTCACCACTGCCCCGGTGTTTACCAAATGCATGGCAGTGGTAGCTTCTCACCTGAGACGACAAGGATTCCAGGTGTTTCCATATTTGGAAGACTGGCTCCTCACAGCTCCCACCAAGCATCTCCTTCTGATGGCCAGGGATTACACCTTTCACATTTGTCAAAAGTTAGGCATTTCAATAAATTGCGAAAAGTCTGTTTTGTCGCCTTGTCGTACTATTACCTTCGTAGGCGCAAATCTAGACACAGTAGACATGTCTGCGAGACTAACAGATCAGAGAATAACAGACATACACAAACTGGTCTCACTCCTTTTCAACAACGACAGAATCAAAGCCAGGTTAGTGCTGAAAGTGTTGGGAATTATGGCGGCGGCCATACCTCTGCTTCCATTAGGCAGATAGCAATGCACATCCCCGGGAAGTCCAATCAAATCGCGGACAAGTTGAGCAGAGCTATCCTCATGCCTCACGAGTGGTCTCTGAAAGACTCTGTTGTGAGAGAAATTTTCCTCAAGTGGGGTCAGCTTTGCTGCGATCTTTTTGCTACTCCCCAAAACAGCAAGTGCAGAGATTATTTCACTCTATTCCCTTTACCAGGCCAACCCAGCAGAGACGCTCTAGTCCAAGTTTGGCCCCGGGGACTTCTGTATGCATTTCCTCGCTTCCCACTAATCTCTCAAGTGATACAGAAAGCTATCGCTCAGAAGGCCTCATTGATCCTCATTGCTCCTTACTGGCCTCGACAGGTGTGGTTCCCCTTTCTACATCAATTTCTGTTGGAGCGACCTTGGCATCTGGACCTAGTTCCAGATCTTTTGATCCATCAGTCGGGTCAGTTACATCGCCCCCTCCCTCTCTGAACCTCACTGCTTGGTTCCTCCAGTTCCAACCTTAGCCAGGCTTCCTCAATTATCTCACTCCGCTCGAGATATTTTGATAGCTTCCCATAAATCTTCCACTGAAGATTTATTTGAGTAAGTGGAAACGCTTCACATATTGGGCTCAAGGAAGGGACATAGATCCTTTCACTGCTTCCATCCAAATAGTCCTTGATTTTCTAGCTGAACTCTTCCATGCAGGTTCATCTCCCTCTACTCTTAAAGTTCAATTGGCAGCTATTTCTAACTTTCATGTGGGTATTTCTGAGTCTGCCTTAATGTCCCACAAGCTTTGCAAAGCCTTTTTGAAAGGAGTTTTTCTTCTCAGACCTCCTATAAGAAATCCTCCTTCTCCTTGGGACCTAAATTTAGTTCTTACTTCTTTGATTCTTCCCCCTTTCGAACCTGCAGCCTCCTGTTCTTTAAAATTGCTATCATGGAAGACTCTCTTTCTGGTAGCTATTACTTCAGCTAGAAGAGTTTCAGAACTTCAAGCACTCAGCTGTCGACCTCCTTATCTATTGTTTCATAAGGACAGGGTATCCTTACGAACGAACCCGTCCTTTTTGCCTAAGGTAGTCTCGACGTCAAATCTAAATCAAAGCATTGACCTCCTTGTCTTTTTCCAGAATATTCCAATAGGTCTGAACAAAAATTACACTGGCTAGATGTTCATCGTCAGTTGAGGTACTATTTGGATAGAACAAAACAATTCAGAAAATCTGACCAGCTGTTTGTCTCCTATGCAGAAGGCAGAAAGGGACTTTCAGTTTCAAAGGTATCATTATCTAGATGGCTAACATCTCTGATTTCCCTTGTATATGAAATTAGACACCAAAAGCTGCCTAATAAACCTAAAGCCCATTCCACCAGAGCTTTGGCTACTTCTTTAGCCTTCCAAGACAGACTGCCTATTGACACCATTTGTGCAGCGGCTACTTGGGCTACTCCTCACACTTTCATTTCTCATTATAAGTTGGATTTAGCTTCTAGGCATAGAGCTAACTTTGGTTCCACTGTTCTCAGGAGTCTGTTCCGTTAGGCCACCCGGGACAAGGTGCTAGGGACGCGTCCCATCCAGCAAGAATGAAGGCGAGATAGACAACTTAACATATAGAAGTTATGTTCTTACCATAACGTTCCATGTTAGTTGTCTTCTTCTTGCCTTCTTCTTGCGTCCCACCCTCCTGCCCCCTGGCCTGGACAGACCTAGAGGAGTTGTGATTGTGACCTCTCTTTCTACCACCTCTTTTATTAGGCATATGCTGTTGTGCATATTTCCTGGATGAGGATATAGGTCACCCTTCTTTCTCCCTGGTTAGAGGTGGACTTTGTTTATAGTTATTCTCATACTATTATAAGCTGGGGTTAGCTTACAAACGAGATCTGAGGTAACTCACGCCTAGCATTGTGGGATATAAGGGGAGCCTCGAGCCGGTGGAACCAACTCTCGAGCTTTTAGAGTGGCCGAGTCGGAGCCGAGGTCGGCTCCGAACCCATCCAGCAAGAAGAAGGTGAGAAGAAGACAACTAACATGGAACGTTATGGTAAGAACATAACTTCTATTTCTCATTGGTCACACTCCTGAGTCTTAACATTGAACAGACCCACTCAATCCCAACCTCATGGGGAATCGTGGTATATAGATCTTTCACTTCTATCATTATTAAATTGAATTCCTCATCATATACCAAATTGTTAACATTCTCTAGGAAAGACCAAGAGTCTTTACATGTTTGGGGTTCCATGTCAACATATTTCTTTAAACAATTATCCCCGTATTTGACCAAACGGTATGTGACAGAGTGCCTACTATTCACAATAGGCCTCAGAGGTGGATTAGTCACATCTTTATGTGTTTTTGGGATTCCAAATATTATTGGAATTTGCGGAGCAGGCATAGTAAAATACTTATATATATCAATGTTAATTCTAGATTCAATTGCCAAATCATTCACATAAATGTTTAACCTGTTGTAAGCTATATTCAACTTGTTCAAAGAAACAAGCTCATAGTTGTTAACACTGGATAACATTTCAAGCATTTTACGACAATATTCCTCTGTTTCCATGAACACAAGCTCACCCCCCTTGTCTGGTTTTATAATATGCACTCCACTCATTTTTAACAACTGCAAACCTTCCCAATCATTCAAAGAAAAATTACTTAAGTCCTTAAAATTGAAATTCACCAAAGAAAACATGTTTCTAATATCCAACTCACAAATTTGTTCCAATAAAGAAATAACTTGGATCAGAGGTGGATTATACACACTTGCCACCCTGAACTCAGATGGACTGATCTCTTAGTAAAAATTGCAAATTCAGTTTACGAATGAATAACTTGAGGTCAATTAAAGTCCTGACTAAATCTCCACGTCGAGATGGCACAAAAGTCAAACCATTGGCTAACATGTCAGCCAAGGAGACGTGTACATTCAGAACAGAATAATTAAAAATGTTGAAATCCCCCTCCGTGTTTTTAATAATATTAACACTACAAGTCTCACCTATACAGCTCTCCATTACATTATCTGGTATAATACCATGATAGTCGTTCATCTCCTCGTTGTTCCCCAGTTCTGTTGATTCTTGTGCCAATTGTTGTTCCTCCCTTTCTGACGAAAATGCCAGTTGGACTCCTGCTGAAAATTTTAACAATTTGCCCATTGCCCCCCATTTCCACCATTATTTTGGTTATTTCGATTGCTGTTTTGATTACAAATACATTTGCTGCATCTAGGCCCACTCACAGCTTCCTCATTTGGAGTTCTGGCAGCAGCTGCATAACTAAGTTGGGCTATGCTGACATCATCATTGATGGGGTTATCGCCTTCATTCGTTGCTTCCAAGTTAGGGACTGGGGGTTCCCTCTTATGGTTCCACTTCTGTGAGGTAGGGTGGGAGGATTGGCAGTACCATTAATGTAATCTAAATTGTCCAGAGTAACATGTGACTATTTCTTACATCACATGATTGTTTAGGCAAAGTATTTAATGGTCCATTGTTCTTTTGAATTTTGTCTGAAGAAGTTTGGTAACATACCTAATGAAAGTGGTTACTTTATTTGTCATTAAAGTACTGATTGTTTTCTGTTTCTTTGCCTTTTTAGTTGATTTAAGAAATCAGGCCACTTTGTTAGATTCAAGTTTGGAAACAAGAGTAGACTAAAGGTTAGTAAAGATTTGAGAGCTGTAGAAGAGGTTGGGAAGGAGATAGGCATTGGCTAGTGTTTTTCTAGAATCAGGGGTGAGAAACCTTTTGTTTCTGTAAAAGAGGCCAAGCTTTTGATGGGTTTTACATGTGGAAACATAACAAACTGAAGGCCCTATCTAACAATATTTCACATATTTACAATACAGCCATGTGTTGTCTCCTTCCAAGCACTGCAACCCTGGTGTGTCAGTACTTTTCCACATATATATCACCTACACTACAGACATTAATATCAAATGTGTGATATGCAATGCACATCAATTTGGTAACATGCAGAACTAGAACTATTGACCCATAAGCCTAAAAAGCCTTATCTGTAAGGCTAGGGAAGAGATCAGCATGAACCTTATCCACAGGGGGGACATAGGTGACCTTGAACACAATTGACCTGACCAATTTTGGTTTTGTTAAGGGTAGATCTTACTTATTAAACATTGTGGACTTCTTTGATAGTGACCCTAGAGACGTGGATGAGGAATAACAGGACATACAGCTATGTTGATTTATCCAAGGCCTTTGACACTATCCCCCATTCAGGTATCATAGAGAAACTATCCCATCTGGGGATTAACCCATACATCATTTGATGGATAGACAACTGGCTCACCAACAAAATGCTCACTGTCAAAGTTGGGGACTGCACCTCCTCCACTAGACCACTTACCAGTGCAATATCACAAGGATCTGTGCTGGGCCCTCAACTGTTTGGAAACTATTTCTCTGAAGTCCAGGCAAGGGTATGTGGCCTGTGGCTTACCAAGTTTGCAGGTGACTGTCAACTGCTGGATGCAGTCATATAGATTTCCCTAACTATGTTAACATATTATAGAAGAGGCTGATATAGACAAATGGTTGGAGACAAACTCAAGGACCGAACCTTAAAGCAAAAAAATGCCTCATTGCCCCCTTTGGCAATGAAGTACACCTGATAATTATGATATACATAGTACCCCTCTAAGCTTGAACACAGTTTTACGAGACTTGGGAACACATGTTGATAGCAATCTACAATCACTATGTGTCCATAGTGGTGAGACACACATTCTACATTGCACATCTCATAAGTAAAACAGAATTGGAAACAGTCATACATCTTGTAGCTGGTTATGATATTCTAATGGCAGAAGAAGTGTATACTGAAAAGCATAATAATGTGGCAAGACTGTTGCATTGGGGATTGTGTAAATATTATGGTATTAACACTAGAAACATGAGTCACAAAACATCATAGAAAATGGAAAAGTTTAGGTCACATGGGATCACTCATTACTAACAGTTAAAAAAATAGATGTGAGAAAACCAGATATAGTAGTCCATGAAAGGAAGACAAAAGTAGCATTGATTACTAAAATTGCTACATCCAGTGACTACACTGTCTTAGGTACAGAGAGAGATAAAGTCACAAAATACTAGTATTTGCAGGCAGAAATGAGCACAATGTGGAAAAAGGATTCCCAGACAGTTCCAGTAGTAGTAAGAGCAACAGGTCTTATAAAAATGAATTTAGAATCCCTACTTAGATATGTTACTGATAAATGTAATTCCATACAAACTGCAGAAGGAATCATTGCTGGGCACATTGCGGGTGCTGCGAAGAGCACTTCTTGCTAACATAAAAGAATGAAGAAATACTAATTTCATAAACTTTAATCGCACTATGACTTAGGAATGGAGTCTATTCCCATCATGGTATTAGAAACCCAAAAGACTTAGAGAAATTAAAAAAAAAAAAAAAAAAGAGCCTACCATCTGGTGCTTCTAGCCATAGCCCATGAAATTTCTTCTGCCAGTCATATTGCCGTAAAGCATAAAAAGAAATGTATTATGCCGAACTTTTATTGGCCTGGTATTGCAAGGGATGTAACAGGGTATTGCAGGACCTGTGAGCAGTGTCAAAAAGTAGGCAAGACAGGAGACAAGGTCAATGCTCCTTTGCCTCTAACTGTGATTGAGGAGCCATTTTAGTGGGTAGCTATGGATATTGTGGGGCCTCTGAGTACCCCAAGTTGCACAGGGAAGAAGTATGTCCTCGTGGTAGTAGATTATGCTACTCGATACCCTGAGGCGAGTTCTCTGTCCTCCATCAAAGCAGAGAAGGTGGCAAATGTTTTGTTAGAGATGTTCAGCAGGGTTGGTTTCCTGAGAGAAATATGGTGTGACAGAGGTGCCAATTTCATGTCAGACCTGCTGGCTTGTCTGTGAAAGTGCTGTGGGTTGAAGCATCTGAAGACCACCCCCTAGCATCCTCAGACTAATTGTCTTGTAGAGAGGTTAAACTCTACACACTAAAGACCAAGCTATGAGCATTTGCAGACCAGTTTGAGAGTGGCACAAATATTTGCCCCATCTGCTGTTTGCATACAGAAAGGTACCCCAGGAATCTGCATATTTTTCACCCTTTGTGTTGCTGTATGGGCATAGTGTGAGTGGGCCTTTAGATTTGATTTGTGGTGAGTGTGAATCTCACAAGGAGTCTGTTGTGGCATTTGTCCTAAACCTCAGGACAAGGCTTAGGGAGCTCATGGGCTTGGCTCAGGAAAACCTGTCAGGAGCACAACAGCAGAAAAAGGTCTGGTATGACAGGAATGCTGAAGCCTGAGAGTATGCTGTGAGACAGCAGGTTATGGTTGTCATTCCTGTCAGACACAATAAGCTGCAGGTGGCTTGGGAGGGCCCCTTGACAGTGGTAAGGAAGGTCAGTGATCTTAACTACATGGTAGAAATGCTAGACAGGAGGTAGGGGGCACAAACTGTATCATATTAACATGATGAAGCCTTACCATGATAGGGAGGCCCTAGTGCTGAGTATTTGCAGTAGATGGCAGGAGGAGTCTGAGGGGGATCTGGTGACTTATCTCCTCAGTGAGGCTCGAACTGACACCTCAGTGGAAGGGGTAACAATGTCCCATCAACTATTCCCTACCCAGGTTTGAGAAATCCGAGCAGTGTTACATGAGTTGGGGGGCATGTTCACTGGGAAACCTGGGTGTACCCACCTGGTGCAGCACCATGTGAATACAGGACACCAACGGCCTATCAAGCAGGCCTCTTACAGGGTTCCTGAGTGAGTCAGAGAGACTCTGAGGGAGGAGATGCAGGAAATATTGGAACTGGGGGTAATTCAGGAATCTAGCATTCCCTGGGCCTCCCCAGTGGTGCTGGTACCAAAGAAATATGGCAGTACTAAATTCTGTGTGGACTACAGAAAACTAATTAGTCACACAGAGTCAGATGCTTACCCCATGCCTAGGATACATGAAGCCTTAGAGCAACTGGGTGGGGCTAAGTATCTGACCAAGGGCTATTGGCAGGTGCCCTTGACTCCCACCACTAGAGAGAGGTCAGCCTTTTTGACTCCTTTCAGATTATATGAGTTCACAAAAATGCCCTTTGGAATGAAAATTGCCCCAGTGACCTTCGAGAGGTTGGTAGATTGTATCCTAGCATGAGCAGGAGAGTATGCCCTTGCTTATCTGGATGATATTGCCATTTTCAGACATTTCTGGCATGAGCACCTTCAGTAAGTTAGGGAGATCCTGGGCAGACTGCAAAGTGCAGGGTTGGCCATTAAACCCAGTAAGTGTCAGGTAGGTATGCAGAGGTCTCCTACCTGGGACATAGAGTGGGGAGTGGTAAGATCAGGCCAGAACCCACCAAAGTGGAAGATATTCAGGAGTGGCCTGCCCTTGTTACCAAAAACCAGGTGAGGGCATTCTTGGGGACAGCAGGGTTCTACAGAAAACTTGTTCTCAATTATAGTACAATAGCTGCTCCCCTAACAGACCTGAAAAGGAAAAACAGCCAGACAAGGTAGTGTGGACCCCAGCCTGTGAGCAGGCATTCCAGAAGTTTAAAGGGGCTTTGAGAGAACCCCCTGTGTTAGCCAGTCCAGATTACAGCAAATAATTTGCTTTGCAGGTGGATGCTTGGAACCATGGGGTGGGGGCAGTACTCAGCCAGGTTTGCTCAGAGGGTGAAAATCACCCAGTGGTATTTCACAGCCATAGACTCTAACCTAGGGAGGAATGTTTTGCAGCAGTAGAAAACAAATGTCTAGCCATAGTGTGGGCACAGCAGAAACTTCAACCCTTTCTGTATGGAAGGAAATTCACTGTAGTTACAGACCACATTCCCTTAACATGGCTACATCCAGCCAGCCAGCAAAATGCCAAGTTATTAAGGTGGAGCCTGTGGTTGCAGGCATATGATATTACAGTGAAGCACTGTGTTGGGGTCAGCAATGCCAATGCAGACGGGCTCTCAAGGCAGGGTATGGGTCAATGTTTTCCCCATTCAGTCCCATTCCTCTCAAACAGCATATCTCCAGGGTGACTTGAGAAACTAGCTTGAGTCTTCAAAGGGGGAGAGATGCGACCATGTGAGGTATTGCCAGCTATGCCAGGAGAAGTAGGACAGTGGATGTGTAATGTATGCCAGCACAGATAGCTGGAATTTTGTAAAGAATTATGTCATTTGGGTTTACTATCAAAACCTGGAAATGCATCCGGTGGAAAGATGGACCATTAAAATCAGGTTTTCTAGGAGGCTAAACAGTGAACCTTACCACACCGTACCGAAGCCTGAATATCGACATCTGGACAGCATATGCAGGTCAAAGGGCACATTGTCAAAACTGCGAATATAGAACCCTAGGAATTACCATGGTTTGGGATGGGGGCTAAAAAATGTTTTAAATCTGATGTTGTTAATCTTCACTCATTCATGAGTGATGGATCTCGGTTCTGTCCTCGGAACTGACTTGGCCGATATAACAAGCTCGAGCCAGCAAAAAACTCTTGAGCTAAGGTTATCCATAGTGCCATTCTCCTAATCTCCTCAGATCTCATTTGCCATGTAGAGTTTCAAGATGCGTCAGGCCAGCTTTCAAGCAAAGTGTTTTCTTTTTTCACAAAATATTGACCTTGTTTCTTTTATGATTGCTTATAACTCCTCTATTCTTAGTCATTTATACTTTGTGATATTTTACTACTGGTGTGAGTGAGAATTTCCTTTCCTTTTACCTTTAATGCGATTACTTATTACCATTGCTGGTATCCCATCCCTTTTGTGCACCTTTTGGTAATTTATATATACCATTGTTGGAAATGTCCCCTTCTTTATGTGTATGTGTGTGAGTGTGTGTATATGTGTGTGTGTGTGTGTGTGTGTGTGTGTGTGTGTGTGTGTGTGTGTGTGTGTGTGTGTGTGTGTGTGTGTATGCGCACGTGTGTGTGACTCGTTGATTTTATTTCTCTTTATTATTAAATTCCTGTTTTTCATTACTGTTGGTTCATTGTTGTTTGGATAGTTGTATTATGGTGGATAAAAAGGGCACTGGTTTCAAACAATGTGATAAGTGTGGCAGGAAGATGCCCAATTCTGATGACAATCTATCCTGTGTCTGTTGTATGGGGGTACCACACTTAAAAGTTCAACCCCAGTGCGAACTATGCAAGGGCTTTAGTGCCCGCGCATTAACCAAGTGCAAGAATAAGCTAATCCTGAAGAGTCTTTTAAAAACCCCTTTCTCAGAGGCTTTATCTGTGGTGGAGGTCTCAACCCCTCCTAAAAAGTGTCTAAGAAGAGGAGCCAGTCAGTACCTTCATCTCCTCATACGTAGGAATTGAAAACCACTAAGGCCCAGGTTCATACAGAACCGAAACCAAAAATTGTGAAAATGACTTTGCCACCTGTGTCAGCACTGGAGTCAAAAACTCCTTCCATGATGCCGTCCTTGACCACAGAACCAACTATGGCAATGACTACTTCTCCCATGGTATCAACCCCTTCCACGGTACCACAGACCCCTCTCAGCACCACAAATAGTCTCCCCATTAAAACAGGTCATCCTCCCATCACAACCTTTTGGTCTTTCGACCATGGTTCTGAAGGTTGACACACTAGCCGGGACCAGATATTCTCCATCAAGTTGACTCCTTTGTTGGACAACAACTAAGTCCATTTCTAGGTTGGCCTAAATCTCCATCAAGGATGTCAACTCGTTCCACCAGGAGTCTTTCAGAGCTCAACGCAGTGAGAATTGTGGATCAGCTCCTAGTGGCCAGAGGCATCGCAACTCCTTCCAGGACCTCCCTCCCAACTGAAGCCGAAGGTCTTTCTCCACAGACACCAGCCTACATTCCTTCTTAAACCTCCCCACAGATCTTGGAGACATCGATGCCGACACCTATCCCGTTGCCAACTTCTTCGGTCTCATTGGTAGATCTTACCTTGGTTCCAGAGCCTACCTTGTGGACCATGGCTCAGTCAGAGCCATCCCACCCTCAGGACCATGACTGGTCAGTCAGCACTGTGATCCCTAGTATGGTGCCAATTTTTTCTATGGCACCGTCTATGATTCTGGCTGCTTTGACAGCTCTAAGTCCTCTTGTAGCTCCTTCCCTGGAGGTTGGCTCATCAGAGCGGGGTGTGATCCCAGTTCTGAGGTTGTCTTTCTCTGTTCCCAGCTCCCAACCCTCTTCAGATGGACCTGCCTTTCAGGTTATGGAGAAAGCACTCGCCTCAGCAGGCTCACAGTTGGCCCCCTCGGCACTGGATTGCCATATATACATGCCCTCTGGTTCATAGTTGCCACAGTCCACTACTCTGGGACATCAGGCATGGGAGCAGCAAGACAACCTACTGCAGGGCACCCTCTCTTTGGAGTCCTCTTCTAATCTTCCCCCTGAAGAGCCACCCCATAAGAGATCATGCAAGAGGAAGCACATTGATTCTGCTGAAGAATCTCTCACCGAAGATACAGATTATGATGAGGGGGAAGGGTCCTCATGGTCACCTCCTGAGGATGTCTCCTCTGGAGACATACTGGAGATCTTGAAACAGAGGGGTGACTGGAAGTCCACCAATCCTTCCTCTGAGGAATCTGTTTTCTGGCAGGATTTCCGTGCCTGACCTTCTAATTCCTGGGTGACCCCGCCTGCAGATGACTTGGTAAAACTCATTGTGCAGCATGCCAGGAAGGCTTCTGACACCATTAAGCCAATCTTCCAGAGACCAGACAAAATACTCTCCCCTTCAGAGGATCACCCCCATTGGTCCAAAGACTTGACAGTAGATGCTGTGGTGGTGGTGGCGGCTACCAAGACAGAACTCACAGATGAGAGTCCTACTGTTCATCCTCCAAACAGGGAGTCTCAGATGATGGACAGACTTGGGAAGTGGGTTTATGCTTCAACAACCTGTACCATACAGTTGTTGAATTACTTGGCACATTTTACCCGTCTCCAAAGGGACCTGATTACAGAACTCTCAGGGACATTAGCAGGAGCAGTTTGTGATGAGGTACGTGACAAAGTTGCTTCACAGTTTGACACCCTGGAATTAATATCTAACTCATCCATGCAGTTGATTGCACATACAAAGACGGCCAGAGCAGTGGGTACAGGCATTGTCGTCAGACGTCACGCCTGGATGCAGTTGTGTGACTTTGCAGACCCTTTCAAGACCTTTTCAAGTCTTCCTTCATCAGTGCTCCCATTGACGCTTCCTCCAACTTTGGTCCAAAAGTTAAAGACATGCTAGCCAGGTGTGAGAAGGATGGAAAGACCATATCTGCTGTGGGTGTTCATTTTTCCACTCCCCAATGATCCTATGCTAGGAATCAGGGAAGTGGAAAAATGTGGTTCAGGAAATCCCAAGGGCCATTCTGTGACACAAATGGTGTGTTTTTCCACTGGGGCGGTTCATCAGGAAGATGCCCCCTCATGGCAGAGGGTTCCATGTAATCAAGGGTCCAGTGATTCCCTTTCTGGACAGCTCTACCAGTGCTCCTGAAGAGCAGCCCAATTGCTTTCCTCTGGAGGCAGTCGGGGGATGATTCTCTTGCACTCCTTAGCATGGCACTCAATAACATCAGATTCCTGGGCACAGACGATAATTACCATATGTTACCACATCCCCATCAATCTTTATCTGAGACCACAAATCAGAATCCCCAAAGTTCCACCCAGTCTGAGGGATATGGCAGCACAAGAAATTCAAAAGCTGCTTGAAAAAAAGAGTCATCCAAGCAGTCCCACCAGACCAGATAGAATCTGGATTCTACTCAAGATTCTTTTTAGTGCCAAAAAAGACAGGGGACTGGAGGTCAATCCTGGACCTCAGCATCCTGAACAAGTTCGTCAAACAGACAAAATTCTGGATAGTTATGGTTCAGTCTATTCTCCCTTTTCTGGAAAAAGTTGACTGGATGTACTCAATGTATCTTCAGCATGCATATTACCACATAAAAATGGACCAATGCTCCAGAAGATTTCTCTGATTCTGGCTGGGAGCCAATCATTACCAATTTTGAGTGCTGCCCTTTGGTCTCTCCACAGCCCCCAGAGTGTTCACCAAATGTATGGCAGTAGTAACAACTCACTTGAGACTGCAAGGATTCTGGGTGTTTCCATATTTAGACGATTGGCTCCTTACCGCTCCCTCCAAACATCTACTGCTTCTTGCCTTGCATTACACCCTACAGTTAGCTCGACTCCTAGGAATATCTATAAACAAAGAGAAGTCACAACTGCTACCTAGTCAAAGCCTAAAATTTATAGGAGCAGCATTCAACACGAGGACTTGTATTGTCACCCTTCCTCATCACAGGCTTCACAAACTATGATCTCAGCTCTGAATGATACTCTCTCAAGACAAAGTCCCAGCTCATTTAGTCCATTTATTAGGATCAGTGGCAGCAGCAATTACTGTAGTTCCCCTGGCAAACTACATATGAGGTTACTACAATGGCTCCTGGCCTCTCGGTGGTCCCTATTAACACATCCAATTGCTATTCAGTCAGACAACATGTCAGTGGTCTGGTACATCAACAGACAGGTGGGAACCAGATAGACATAAGAGTATGGCAATGGGCGATAGCCTCCAACCGCTTTCTGGTGGCAATGCACATTCCCAAGAACTCCAATGGGATTGCAGATAAACTGAGAAGATGCATTCTCTTGCCTCACGAGTAGTCTCTCGATCCCAAAGTGGCAAAAGAGATTTTTTGTCACTAGTGTCAGCCTTGCTGTGATCTTTTCATGTCCCTCACCAACCACAAATGCAGCAGCTACTTTGCCCTAATCTCCCCACAGGGGGTGTCCCCGAGGGATGCTGTAGTACACACTTGTCTCCCAGGACTGCTTTATGCCTTCCCTCCCTTCCCTCTGATCCCAAAATTTCCAAAGAAAGCTCTTTGGTTGAGAAGCAAAGTACTTCTCATTGCACCCTATTGGCCCCAACAAGTCTGGTTCCCCTTCCTGTGGCCTTATCTAGTTCACCACCCATGTACTCTGGATCCATCTCCAGAGTTACTGTCTCACCCACAGGGGCTGATCCATCCAAACCTATCAAGCCTCAAGCTGACAGCTTGGTACCTCCACTTCCGGTAATTGCCAGGCAAAATAACCTTTCTTTCCCTGAACAAAAAATACTTCTGGCTTCCCATAAACCATCCACCAGGAAAATTTATCATATCAAATGGAACAGATTTGTGGTTTGGTCTCGGAAGAAAGGACTGGACCCCTTTCTAGCTCCCAGAAGTTCAGTGTTGGAGTATTTATCAACCTTACTTCATTCAGGAGCTTCAGCTTTTAATATCATGGTCCATTTAGCAGCTATCTTAAACTTCCATAATGATTTCCAAGATTCCTCATTAATATCTCACCCTGTCTATAAAACCTTTTTGAAAGGAGTCATGTATATAAAAGCACTCTTCAAACAGCCCATTGAACCTTGGAATGTGACACTGCTTCTGCAAAACTTGACTCATCATCCCTTTGAGTCTGTTGTCTCCATCGATATAAAATTCTTGCCTTGGAAGATTTTATTTTTGGTAGGCATTACCTCAGCAAGGAGAATATCAGAATTGCAGGCCTTGTGTATAAAATGCCCTTACATAGTTTTTCACAAAGAGAGACTATCTCTTCAGACTAACCCTTCCTTTCTACCCAAGGTTGTCTTGGAGTTAAATATCAATCAATCCATTGACCTACCAGTTTTTTCCCAAATTTTTCCAATAAAGGAGGATATTACTTACATTTATTAGATGTACATAGACAACTACATTTTCTATTTAGACAGGACTAAGTCTTTCCGTAAATCTGACCAATTGTTCCTGTCCTTTTCAGGACCCAAGTTAGGAAAATCAGTTTCCAAAGTCACTTTGGCAAAATGGTTGAGAAACTGCATCTCTGTCATCTATCAACAAAACCAGATACGTTTAACTACCAAAATCAAAGCGCATTCAACTAGATCAGTTGCTACTTCAGTAGCTTTCCATTCAAGAGCTTCTGTGGATGACATTTGTGCATCAGCTACTTAGGCTACCCCTCATACCTTTATCACTCATTACAAATTGGATTTGGTCTCCAGGGGGAGAGCATCCTTTGGCTCAGTGGTGCTCAGGAATATCCTTCCATATGACCTCCCAGGACACAAGGTAGCTAGGGACTCTGTCCCATCAGTCATGAATGAATGAAGATTAACAACATCAGATAAAGAAGTTATGTTCTTACCATAACTTTCCATCTGTGTTGTTGATCTTCATTCATGACATCCCACCCACCAACCCCCTCCAAAAGACTCCTGGAAGGTAGGATTTGGTCCTGGTCATATGTTAGGGCATTTGCTCTGACAAAACCTCTGGTTTATTATCTTTACTGGAAAACTTGATCTGAGCAAATTAGGAGAGGGGCACTATGGTTAACCTTAGCTCAAGAGTGTTTAGCTGGTGAGAGTTTGTTATATCGGCCGAGTCTGTTCAGCGGACTGAACCGAGACCCATCAGTCATGAATGAATGAAGATCAACATCACAGATGGAACATTATGATAAGAACATAACCTCTTTTTTTGCTATTCTGGTTCGATGAGGTGATGACTTGACTGGGGTGCATTTCCAGGTTTTCATAGTAAACCATCATTTGTATATCAAATTGATTTGTACACATGCTTGTGCTGAAAAATGTATCTGTAAAGCTACTTATGTTAAAATGTACCAACAGTGGGTCCTGACAGTATTGTAACTGATTAAATGTATACATTTTACCAGAGGATACTGGAAGAGAAGAGGTTACTCTGAGTCCAGCTAACTTTGAAAAATAGTAAGAAATTAAATTACTTAATTTATGCCATAAAGATTGTATCTTACAGTTCTGATTGCAGCCAGAGAGAAAATGACTGGGAAAATAAGGACTAGGAATCCAGCTGTATTGTCTCTAGTACAAAAAATAATTGCTACATTAGAAAGGTGGAACATTGAAATTGTTTTATGACTTCCAGAAGCTACAGCAAATCTTAGCAAAGCTCTATGTGTGGGTATTATTGACACATGTGCCAAATCCTGGCAGCTTATAGCCAAGGGTTTAGTGTGGGAACCAGAAGTCATATGACCAGATGTGTGCAATGCCATTCTGTAAACCAACTCTGTAATGATATTTTAATACTAGATGAGATTGAAGTCTCATGGCAGTCTGTTTTTGTAACCTGTCAAAGAAGGATCTCTCACCCACTTCATCTTGCCTTGCTGAAGTAAATGAACCAAGGAATAGTAATTCTTTAGATCAGTCAGGAAAATATAGTGAGATTAGTTAAGTACTGTTTTTCTTTATCTGTGTGAATCTATCCATCTGTGTTATTTTAATATTTCCTGTGATTGAAACTATGGTGTTTATTGTAAATAGTTATTTAGTATTTTCATGTTCTTTTATTATTTATTATTAAATATATTTAACCTTTTCACTGTGGCTGGTCCTTTAGAGAATATTTTAACCTTTGAGAGTACTCATATATATTTGGTGACTCTGTGGCCACTTCTTCATGTTCTTTTATTATTTATTATTAAATATATTTAACCTTTTCACTGTGGCTGGTCCTTTAGAGAATATTTTAACCTTTGAGAGTACTCATATATATTTGGTGACTCTGTGGCCACTTCTGAAAGCCTTACTGTATTGGTCAAAAGACTACCATTTTTACTAATATTAATTTCATTCAGTATAACTGGGCAGCCTTTATAAGAGTGTTAAAGTAGCTGGCATTGGAGTTTCTGGTGACAGTAGCTTTCTTATAGTCTGAGCAGAAGGGGGCATAGCTAGTAAATCTGTGCCAGCCTTTCCCAGGTGTGTGTGTGTGTGTGTGTGTGTGTGTGTGTGTGTGTGTGTGTGTGTGTGTGTGTGTGTGTGTGTGTGTGAAAATCAAGTCTCAAGCAGTGTATGTGTCAGCTGTTTGGAACAGGGACACAAAGCACTCGTTTCACAGAGAGGTTGTTGGGGGACTTGGCTGGACACTTGGCTGAGGACTAATCTCTATAGCTGTACCAGTGTGGAGTCTTATTGGGGATCTGTAGGGCAAGAGCGAGAGAAATCCAGACTCCGGACTGAGTGTGTTCCCTGTGTGCTCTTAAGAGAAATTGTGCTTGATGCAGAGAGCTGCATCTGGAAATATTGTATGTATCTATTCTTGTTCTAAGTGAACATCTCTCTCCAGTGTTAGTGAGGACTCAGGCTCCTTGACTACTGGCACAGAGAGGGGAATTCATACTCTACACAAAGTGTTTATTAAGATTTGTACTACTGTAAGTGAATGATGAAAACCTACTTGGCATTTGGAGAGTATACTTTTAGTCTTTCAACCCTTTGTGTTAGCATTCTGATTCCTTCTACAAGAGATTTTTGAAAGGTCTGGTTCACCTTTACAAATGCAAACAGAAGCACATTACTCTGGTAAAAATCTCTCCTTATAAGAAGATGAACGTCTGGTGTAAGAAGTCTTTAGCCTGACATAGATGTGACGACAAGTTGCTTATTTTTTTGGCCATGATTGCATGACTGTTTGAATTACTGAAGTGTGGTTTACATCACTGTGGAGCTTTATGGAGATATAGTGATGTTCTTTATATTGATCACTGCTGCAAAAGGCAAATCTGTATGAGTTATATCCTGCATAAGATATAACAGCCGGACAGCTTTCAGTGCTTCAGGGCACCTTCCACATGCCCAAACCTTTAGTCAGCTCAAGCTGAGCTGACTAAAAAAGACTGGTTTGGGTGCCAAGACCTTCATAGCTTTCCTGCCCCTGAAAAGACTGATGCTTTGTAGGCTTAGAGGCTAGAAGGTTGGCTAATGCTGTTCCGTTGCTGGACAGATAAGTTCTCTTTTGTGAAATACACTTCCATGTTACTTTTTTGTTGTTTAAACTGTGTTTTATGAACAACAGCTACTTTAAAGCTACATAAAATATTTTGTTGACTTTGCTGTTGCCAAAGCTGATTCATCAGACCACACATCTTTTTTACTGAAATCCCTCTGGTGTTGCCCATATAGCCACCATGGACTGGGAGTTAGCCACATCATGTGTGGCTGTTGGGGGTCCCATCATTGGGCATGGGAGAAGGGCAGGGAATACACAGGTTGAGAAAACAACAAAACTACAAACTGAAGTAAAAGCTGCAGAAGTTCAACAGCTTACAAACCCTGGTCTGTTCAGAACAAGATGCAAATCTCCAGAAAATGCTGTATAATAGATAAGACCAATTAAAAACCTCTTTAATAAAAATGTATTTAAAATAAGATAAGCGCTTTTGTTTTGTTTCACCACAAAACTTTATCAGATTAATCAAAGGAAGTAGGGCCAAGAATTTATGTAAGATATCACTCCTCAGCAGCCAAAGTGTCAGAATTGAGCCAGCACCCCCTTAAAGGGAAACTTGCGTTATCTTCTTAAAGCCTTTAATTTTAACAGACTGGAAATGGAGATACATTTATTAATACCTGGCCAAACATCAGCTTGAAATACCAGCTGCCAAAATCCTTTCCTTCTTTCTAGAATTAAGTGCCACATGTCTCCTCTAGCTCCTTGGTGGATCTGCTTGACAACTACAAAATAAAAGTAATGGTTGTGAAATTTTGTTACATGTTTAGCCAGGGCATTTGTAATTTTGCCTTTTCATATATCATAAAGATGTTCATACATCCATTCTTTCAAGGCATGTTCAGAGTTTCCAGTATAAAATGATGGTCATACCTGACAGAGAGCAAAATACACCACACCTTTGCTGTTACAATCAAATTTTCCTCTAACCTGAACATGTTTTTTTTTTTTTTATCCAAAACGAATCACCCACATGGATCCACTTACAGAACGAACATTGCCCACATTTGGTCATTCTACAAACATCACTGGTTGCATTGATATTAAGTATTGTACCATCTAATATCTTTTTTATGTTCTTTCCTCTTCTGAAAACCACCCAATGGGGCTCTGGTAGTAGTTGTAAAAGTTACCTGTTTTCTTTAAATAAATCCCAATTCTTCTTAAGTATCCATCTTATAGTCTGATGGCCTTGGTTAAAGTCAGTAATGAAGGCAATCCCCAGATAACCATTTCCATTGTTATCTTCTTCGCAGGTTTCAATTATAACAGCACCATTATTATTGAGTATCGGGATGTAGTAATTCCTTTTCCTTTTCATCACCACTTCCTCCTTGATGTCCGTTGCAAACTCTTTTGGTTAAGCTCTTGCCAGAAACATGTTTTTCAAGATAGCACACTCTTTTCAGAAGTGTTGTTCAAGGGTGACCATTCTTGCGGCCACCACAAATTGTCCCTTTACTAATGATTTCTTTTGGGCCATTGGAAGACCGCTCGAAAAATAGAGGAAGGAGTTGGAGTAAGTTGGCTTACGATAAATTCTCAAAACATAACAACCATTATTCGAGTCCTTGAACAAAAAAATCCTGATAAGAAATACTAAACTTATCCTTATTTATTGTAAATTTCAAAAATTCTGTGTTTGAGTTGATGTAGTTCATAAATTCCATCAGCTTCTCCTTGGTATCCCACCAGTTGTTGTTGTTGTTTGTCTTTCGGCTTTTTCCCGGTAAGGGGTCGCCACAGCGGAACTCCAGTCTGCTAATGATTGGCAGTAGATTTTTACGAAATGCCGAGGTGCCAGCTCGACGCCCAACCTTCAACGAAGGCACGCCCATTTATGCATGCATGTCTTTCGATTGCTACCCAACCATGGGGAGGACATGCAGACTCCACACAGAAGGCACTCCCAAGCCATGCCGAGAATCGAATGGGAGAACCTCTTGCTGTGAGGTAACAATGCTACCGTCGTACCACCGCGGACTAGTGATAAACAAATCATCCAGGTATCTGGTGTAAAATCTCACAGATGTATAAAAGGGGCCATTGAACACAAAGACTTGATGTTAAGTTGTCTATCTCGCCTTCATTCTTGCTGGTTGGGTTCGGAGCTGATCCTCGGCTCTGACTGAGCCATCTTCTAAAGCTCAAGAGCTACATACTGGCTCGAGGCCTCCCCATATCCCATGATGCCTGGCGCTAGAAACCCAGATCTCGTTTGCTGCTTCTGCTGCGAGGTTGCTCTACTGGCTCAGGTCGTATAAAACTTTTATATCGTGTCTTTTCTGTCATAAAACTAGTTAGTTTTAGCATAGAAATTCTCGTTTAGATATATCTTTGGTATTATAGTTGTGTTCGTGTCGGAATCCTTGTCTTTTCCCCTCAGAAACTCGTTTTTATTTAGAGAGTTTCCCCTCCCCCTTTTTCTCTTTCCTCTTAAGGTTTTCTGTTTAAGTTAGAGGATAACCTTACCTCTAAAAGGTTTCCATTTAAGTTGGAGGATAACCTTTTTTCTCCCTATCTCCTTAAAAAAAAAAAAAAGAAGAATTCCTTTATTACTGTTAGTTAGTTTAGCTATAGTTCATTATAGTTGTTGTAGTGTAGTGGTTCTGGTAACTGTAATGTATTTTTATTGTGGTTTGTTACCTTAACCCTTTGGTGTGTTTGTTTTTTCCCTGGGTTTTCATTTTTCTGGATGTCCAAGGATCCTAAGCAGTCCGGATTCAAGAAGTGTGACTCATGCTGTCAGAAGATGTCTCTGACAGATGGTCACACTTCTTGTGTTTATTGTCTGGGCACCGTGCACCTGCAGGACTTTTGCTCGATTTGCCATGCGTTCAGACCAAGAGTCCTGCAGGAGCGCAAAAACAAATTGATCTTGAGGGGTCTGCTTAAACCCCAAGATTCACCGGCGAAGGCTCAGCCCGTGAAATCTTCTAGGCCACCTAAACCTTCGGCTCCCAGTTCGGAACCGTCGTTGGGTGAAGCCATACCATCCATCTCGGCTCTGGCTGGAACCGATGTTCCTCCCTCCCAGTCGGCTCCGACACATTCTTCAGAGCCGTCTGAGAGTCAAAAAAGGTCCAGGTCTCCTTCTCTGGAGTTGATACGTTCGGCTCCGAAGTCGCCTCTGCTCCAGTCAGAGCGTAGTCATCACTCATCTCACTCTTCCCGGTCCTCAAGACTTTCGGACCATGACTTGGAAAGAGTGGTCAGTAGGCTGTTAAAATTGCAGGCCCTAGCCAAAATGTTGTCCAGCCCCCCTCATCAGGCGTCGGCTTCGTCCACAGCTGTAGATATTCCTCTTCCGACTCATCCTATGAGCTTGGAGCCGGAGTTCGTTGGAGTTCGAGTTGTGGAACCGTCGGCTCCGATACCTTCTCCTTTGGTTCCGTCGTCGGCTCCGATCCCTTCCATGGTACTGTCCCTGGAGGGATCTGGGCGGCGAGACTCCCTAGTCGGCTCCGAGGGGGCGAGTGGCATCAGACTTTTGTCCAACCCCGCTCTTCCCCTTGGCGCTTCGGCTCAGGTGAGCTCGGCTCCCACATCTGCCTCGGAGCCATCCCACTCGGTACGGGGAGGGGTTCTGGTTTCTTCGGAACTGGAGCCATCTCTGCATCTGGGCAGGGACGCCTTCGAGGTGATGAGGAGAGTACTGGCTCCAGAGTCAGTCCCATGATCGACCCCATCGGCTCCTCCCCCTAGGGTGCCTGCGTCAGCCTCTGCCCCTCTTCCAGACCCCAAGTGTGGAGATCCAGCACTCCAGGACACCCCTTTGGGTGTATCCTCCTCTTCCAAGGCCTCCCCTGACCATTTGGAGGAGCCACCTCGCAAGAGGGAATACAAGAGGAAGCATGTTGACTCCCCCGAGTCTGTCACATCGGATACCGACTTAGAGGAGTCGGAAGGGTCCCCAAGATCCCCCTCTGAAGATGTCTCCTTCTTAGACATCCTTGAGATGCTTAGTTAGAGGGGGAACTGGACTGCCCTAAGCCCTTCCGAGGATGAGTCGGTATTCCTGGACGCGTTTGGATCCTGACCCTCCACCTCCTGGGTGTCTCCGCCTTTCGACCCACTGATGTCTGTGGTGGCTCGGAAGGCGTGGACGGCTCCAGACACAGTGGAACCGACCCCTAGAAGACCTGCCAAATTTATTACTGCACCGCAGGACAAACAGTTCTTGATCAAAGGTGTCCCCGTTGATGCCATGGTGGTAGCGGCAGCCACAAAGTAGGAGTTGGCTGAAACGTCTTCATCTGTCCATCCCCCTAACAAGGAGTCCAGGACGATGGACAGATATGGGAAGCGGATGTTCTCTTCAGCGACCTTTTCTATGCGTTCCCTGAATTACCTGTGCCACTTTACCCGTCTTCAGAGGGATCTCCTGAAAGAGCTTGGAGATACTCTCCAAGATCCATCAGTTGAGGCAGCCTCCCAGCTGGCGACTCTTAATTCAGTGGTAAACTCCTCCATGAGGCTAATTTCGTATGCAGCCGATGAGGCGAGTAGAGCCACAGGCACAGGCGTGGCCCTAAGAAGGCACGCTTGGATGCGGCTATGTAACTTTGCTGAACCTTTCAGAGCGTCTTTCACCAACACCCCTTTTGATGGTTCCTCTCTCTTTGGATCACAGGTGAAGGATACCCTTACCAGGTGTGAGCAGGAAGGCAAGATTCTCTCTGCCGTAGGAGTCCATTTTTCCACTCCTTCCAGACCATATCCCAAGGGTCAGAAGAGTGGAAAGATGAGGTTCCGGAAATCTCAGGGAGCCTTGCCAGACACACGTGGTGAGTTTCCCTCCAGGGGCAGAGGAGGGAACAATAACAGACACCGCCCTCATGGCAGAGGGGGTCCGCAAAACCAGGGCAGCAGAGAATCTTTCTCTGATAAGCCCTTCCAGCATCCCTGAAGGGTTGCCCGGCTGCTCACCTCTGGAGGCAGTCGGGGGAAGATTATCGCTGTACCCAAGAGCCTGGCAAGACATAACACAAGACAAATGGGTACAGTCCATTATATCCAGAGGCTACAGAATTACCTTTGTTCACACTCCTTTATTGTTGAACAAGTCCCTTCCAGATGTTTCACCCAATCTAAGGGATCAAGCAGTTCAGGAAGTTTCAAAACTGCTAAGAAAAAGGGCCATCCAGCAAGTCCCAGCAGACCAGCAAGGATTCGGAATTTACTCAAGGTTCTTTTTGGTACCAAAAAAGACAGGGGACTGGAGACCCATTTTGGATCTCAGCAGACTAAACAGGTCTGTACAAAGAACAAAGTTTCGGATGGTCACGCTACAGTCCATTTTGCCTTTCCTGGGTCAGAACAATTGGATGTGCTCCATAGATCTTCAGGATGTGTACTACCACATCAAAATGGACAGGCGCTCCAGAAGATTCCTGCGCTTCCGGCTGGGAGCCAGCCATTATCAGTTCAGAGCTCTGCCCTTTGGTCTCACCACAGCCCCCAGGGTGTTCACCAAATGTATGGCAGTAGTTACCGCTCACCTGAGATGGCAAGGATTCCAGGTGTTTCAGTATCTAGATGACTGGCTCCTCACTGTTACCACCAGGCATCACATTCTGCAAGCCAGAGACTATACTATCCAGACGTGCTCCAGACTAGGTATCCCTATAAATTTCAGAAATCTGCTTTGTCGCCTTGTCAGTCTTTCATCTTTATAGGCTCAAACTTAAATACAAAAGACAGGTCAGCCAGCCTTCCACCAGACAGGGTGTTAGTCATTCAGCGGCATGTCCAGGTCTTGTTACAATGCAAGAGAATTCAAGCCAGGTTCGTCCTCCAAACCCTGGGTCTCATGGCAGCAGCAATCATACTCATCCCTCTGGCACGTTTTCACATGAGGATCCTCCAATGGCTTCTTTTCACCCAGTGGTCCTTCCAGCAGCTTCCCATGTCACAGAAACATGCAAAAAGCACCTTGCGTGGTGGATGGTCTCTTCATCAGTGCCCCTAGGCAGACCATTTGTACTTCCCGCTCCAGTTGCTACTGTGACCACGGATGCCTCCCTGATCGGGTGGGGGGGCCATTATCAGAGCAGAACAGTCCAGGGTACCTGGCAACCTCAAGAGTACCATCTGCACATAAACGTCTTGGAGGTGAGGGCTGTACTTTTAGCGTTGCAAGCTCTTTAGGACTCTCTTCCTACCGGGACAATTGCAATTCAAACGGACAATATGTCAGTCGTGTGGTACATCAACAAGCAGGGCGGAACCAGGTCCTACCCCCTATGTTGAGAAGCACTCAGACTCTGGCAGTGGGCAATCTCTTCCCAACGGTTTCTGACCGCAACGCATATCCCTGGGAAATCCAATGTCATAGCAGACAGGCTGAGCAGAGCTATTCTCATGCCTCACGAGTGGTCTCTGAATCAAGTAGTAGCGGACAAATCTTCCGCAAATGGGGGCAACCTTGCTGCAACCTCTTTGCCACCCCCTTCAACAGCAAGTTCAGCAACTTCTTCTCTCTCCTACCACATCTAGAGCATTCCCCGGAGACTGTCTAGTCCACAATTGACCTCAGGGACTTCTGTACGCATTCCCTCCTTTTCCCTTAATTCCCATGCCAATACAGAAAGCTACCGTATTGGGTTGCAGAATGATCCTCATTGCTCCGTACTGGCCTCGACAAATATGGTTTCTGTTCCTTCATCATCATCTTATCGAGCAGCCTTGGACTCTGGACCCAGCTCCAGACCTCCTGATCCATCAATCGGGCGGGCTGCATCATTCCCTACAATCTCTCAAGCTCACGGCTTTGTTGCTCCACTTCCAACCCTAGCCAGGCTTCCTGATATGTCCCAATCAGTGCGTGAAATCATTTTATCATCACACAGGTCTACCAGTAGAAAAACTTACGATAGTAAGTGGAAACATTTTTCTTCCTGGGCAGAGGCTAAGAACATAGACCCCTTTTCAGCCCCTGTTCACCACATCCTGGAATTTCTTGCGGAGCTCTTTCAGACTGGGTCCGCTTCCGCTACAATTAGAGTGCAGTTAGCGCAATTTCAAATTTTCACATTGGCCTTTCAGATGGTATTATAATGTCTCGTAAGCTTTGTAAGGCCTTCCTCAGAGGAACCACTCTGCTCAGGCCCCCGGTTAGAGATCCTCCACCCTCATGGGATCTGAATTTGATTCTAGCCTCTCTAATTTTGCCCCCCTTTAAACCTGCAGCTTCCTGTTCTTTGAAGTTTTTATCTTGGAAAACACTTTTTCTGGTAGCAATTACTTCAGCGAGAAGAGTTTCTGAACTGCAGGCTCTTTGCATCCGTCCCCCGTACCTAGTGTTCCACAAAGACAGGGTTGCTCTTAGGACTAATCCATCCTTCCTTCCTAAGGTCTCTTCTGGGAATAACTTGAACTAGTCCATTGACCTTCCTGTATTTTTTCCCAACCATTCCAACAGGGGAGAATATAAGTTACATCAATTAGATGTTCACAGGCAACTGCGTTTTTATTTGCATAGGACTAAGGACTTCAGGAAATCGGATCAGCTTTTCCTCTCTTATGCAGTGGGTAAACAAGGCCTACCAGTATCGAAAGTAACTTTATCTAGGTGGCTGACTTATATCATAACCTTTATCTATCATTTATCTATCAGCTGAGGAAGAAAGAATTGCCTGTTAAACCTAAAGGCCCCTCCACCAGAGCATTAGCCGCTTCTGTTGCGTTTCAAGCTAGGTTGCCCATGGAATCTATTTGTGCAGTGGCCACGTGGGCAAATCCTCATACTTTCATCTTGCATTATAATTTGGACGTGGTTTCCAGGAGCAGTGCTGATTTTGGTTCCACTGTTCTGAAGAGTCTGTTCCACTGAGCCACCCAGGATATTAGGTGCTAGGGACGCTGTCCCAACCAGCAAGAATGAAGGTGAGATAGACAACTTAACATAAAGAAGTTATGTACCTACCATAACGTTCCATGTTAGTTGTCTCCTCTCACCTTATTTCTGTCGTCCCACCCTCCACCCCCCTATCCTACTAGAC
The DNA here is from genome assembly GCF_019279795.1 of Protopterus annectens. Classification (NCBI taxonomy): domain Eukaryota; kingdom Metazoa; phylum Chordata; order Ceratodontiformes; family Protopteridae; genus Protopterus; species Protopterus annectens. Next base: position 530,798,615 of record NC_056737.1, on the reverse strand, counting down.
CGAGAAGAGTTTCTCTATGGATTTGCACTGCTTGAGTCTTCTCTGGCTATCCCACTCTATCTAGTAGTCTCTATAGTTGGGCTTATGTATGATAGGATAGGATTCCTTCATTATTTTGTCTGCTGTTAGTCTCACCAAACGAGATCTGGGTTTCTAGCACCAGGCATCATGGGATATGGGGAGGCCTCGAGCCAGTATGTAGCTCTCGAGGTTTAGAAGATGGCCGAGTCGGAGCCGAGGATCGGCTCTGAACCCAACCAGCAAGAAAGAATGTGAGAGGAGACAACTAACATGGAACGTTATGGTAGGTACATAACTTCTTTTTCCCATTTAGCCATTGCAATATTGATGTAAACAGAACCACAAGTTGCTCCCATGGCCACACCTTGGTTTTGGTGATACAATTGTCCTTTGTGGAAAATATAGTTGTTGGTAAGGACAATTTCCAACAAATCTTCCAGTAGACTAGTCTGATTGTTTTTCAAACCTTTGTTTTCAAGAAACCCATGGAACCGGTTTAATCCCACCTCATTTGGTATCACTGTGTTTAAATCATCCACATCAACAGTGACACGTAGGTCAGTCTCCACCTATTAATTTTTTCAAATCTTTTGGGTTTCTAATACCGTGATGGAAATGGACCCCATTCCTAAGTCAAAGTATGATTAAAGTTCATGAAATTAGTATTGTTTCACTCTCTGATGTCAGCCAGTAGTGCTCTTTGCAGCGCCCACAATGTGCCCAGTAATCACTCCTTCTGCAGTTCATATGGAGTTACATGTATTGGTAACACATCTAAATATGATTGTAGACTCTTTTTTGTAAGACTCGTTGCTCCTACTACTATTGGAACTATTTGGGTATCTTTCTTCCACATTGCTCTAATTTCTGCTTGCAAATCCTGATATTTTATGACTTTGTGTCTCTCTGTACACAGGACACTGTAGTCACTTTGTGTGGCAATTTCAATGATCGATGCTACTTTTGTTTTCTTTTCATGGACTACTATATCTGTTTTTCTAGTATCTTCATAGGTACATAGGTAGGTACTAGGCTATTGGCCCTAGGGCCTATATAAGCCTAGCCACAAAGGTACCCTGGCTATCGCCACCCAAGAAAATTATTTTCCTGTGACCCTGTCAAGCAGAGCCACAGAAGTGATCCCCGGGGAGAATTTCCTATTTCCCATCCATTCGTCAAGATTTTTCTTGAAGAGCCCTAATGAGGAACTTTGTTTGATATAGATAGGTAATTTGTTCCAGAGTATGGGAAGTCTCTGGGACAGGAATCTATCCCTCCAGCATGTTCTGTTTATTGTGGTAACAAGGTTTAGGTCCCTAGAGCATGTAACTCAGAAGGACTGGGATTTCTTTAAGTGAAGCATGTCCAACAGCTCTGGGTTTGACATAGCTTTGTATGCTAGGCAGAGATCGCCTCTGAGTAGGCGATATGCGACAGAGTAAAGCTGGAGTTTTTGAGAAGGTCTGTGTAGGGCATCTGTTTGAGGCCAGTAATCCTCTTTGTGAGGTATTTCTGCGGCCTTTCCAGTTGTTGTAGATGTCTTGTGAGGTGCATACCAAAAGGGGAGTTGTACTCTATAATGGGTCTAATGAGTGACGAGTAGACAGGAACAATGACCTCTTTTTTCCTGGATGAGAAACCTTTTGTGATGAGGTGTGCCATGTAGAAGGATTTCCTGACTACTGTGGTGATGTGATTATCAAAGGAGAGACTACTGTCCGACTGTGTCCCAAGGTCTCTTATCACACTTTCAGTGTTAAGTAGACTACCACCTATGTGGTAGCACATGGGTACAGAGTTTTTACCAAAGGGGATGACAATGCACTTTTTGGCATTGAGCTTGAGGCCATGGCTTTGACACCAGGCATCTGTCTCAGTGAGGCCCCTTTGTAGGATGTCCACATCATTAGGAGTTTAGTTTGCAGTCATCTGCGAACTTTGTTATCCAAAGACCTTTTGTGTTAGCCTGTACTTCAGAAAAGTAGATACCAAACAGGAGAGGACTCAGGATTGAACCCTGTGGTACTCCACTTGCCACTGGTCTGAAGTCGGATTTAGAGTCTGCTACTTTCACAGTGTGGGTTCTGTCAGTGAGCCAGCTGCCAATCCATCTTGTGACATAGGGATTTATAGCTAGTTTAGTGAGTTTATCTATAATTCCAGAGTGGGGGATGGTGTCAAAAGCCTTGGCAAGATCTAGATAGGCTGTGTGAACCACCTTACCCTTGTCTACAGCTTTGATGACTGCTTCAAAGAAGTCTTTCAAGTTTAGGAGACATGATCTGCCTTTTACAAACCCGAACTGGGTGGGGTCCAGAGTTTGGAGATTACCAATGTCTTTGTTTATAAGTTCCATGGCCTTGCAGACCCATCTATCTTTTGAACTGTTAGTAATAGATGATCCCATGTGATGTAGACTTCATTATTTCCTATGATGCTTTCTGGCTCATATTTCCAATGTTTTTCAGCCACTTCAATACCATAATGCTTGCACAATTCCCAGTGCAACAGTCTCACTACATTATTATGCCTTTCAGTACAGACCTTCTGCCATTAGTATGTTAGAGCCGGCAATGAAGGTGCAACTGTTTCCATTTCTGTTTTACAAAACCTACATTTGCCTGTTTCTCCCACATAGGGTTGCCAGATTTCTTTGTGGCTAAAACCGGACTAAGGTCACGCCCCTTGCATCACCCGCCTTACCCCACCATTCCACCCTCTCATCATCAATGCCACATTTTGTGACATCACTGTGATAGCTGGTGGGGTTTTCTGTCTCTGTTCCCTGTCCTGCTTTTCTCAGCGTAATCAAAATTTGAGCTATAATATGACACTTAACATCTTTAACAGCTGAGTGGTACACACTCTCTTCAACACAAACACAAGCCTGTGTTTTAGGTAGTTTTTTACACATATGAGTGAGTGTGTGTGGGCACACAGAAGTACTGCAGGTAAGGGGTGATTTACCCTCTGTGCTCACTAATTCAGACTCCTGTATCTGGATCACGGAGTTTCTCTCTTATACAACTTGATTTTAAAACTTTTAAGATACAGCCTGTGATTTTAAGTAGTAAGCAACTTTTTCTACCCACACCTTTTTATCCACTAATTTAGAATTTTAGAAAACATTTAGATGCCTTTTCTAAATGTTTAAAACTAATTACAGAAAATAAAACTTTTAATGGCGGGACTCTTATGAGACAAGACAGCAAACATGCAATGCAACAAGACACAAAAAGCATATAGTGCAAAACAAATCTAAAACATGAGAGCACTTCAAGTCACTTATACATAAGCACACAACAACAGCTTTTACAGACACAAGTTTCAGATGAGGTTTCCATCAGGATGAACAACATCCAAGCAACATAGCCTGTAGTCAAAGCTCAAAAACAGAGTGCTAAAAGCCTCCTTTCAAACCTCTTCAATAACAACTTGAAAAACAAACAATTCAGCCATTATTTTTCACGCTCACACTGGTGGTGGGTGGAATTTCTGCATAAGCAATGCATTCAGAACAGCTGATTGATTACTAATAAGCACGCATGAATAATGGCGGAGAACACGGATGACTACATTGCATGTAGTGCAAATGAAAAGGGTTATTGTACATCATGATATTCACTTTTCAGTCAAAAAAAAAAAAAAAAAAAAAAAAAAAAAAACAAAAAAAGTTCAGTCCTTGACTTTTGTTTGCACTGACAGACGAAAACCGGACGGTCGGTCGGACACCTTAACACCAGTCGGCCACATGTTCAATGCACTTTGTAAACCAACATGTACGTAACCCACTATCTTGGGCTGCCAATATTAACATTTCATCTCTTGGTTTAAATTCGCCTTTCCTTTAACCATTCCTGTGTTCATTCCTGATTAACACGAGGTTCTTCTAGAAGTTTTCACCATGTATGTGGTGTTATTGATGTTTTTTAAAACTCCCAGGAGTCTTTGCAAACTTGTGGTTCAGTCTTAAGTATGTCCAAAAAGTGAATTTTCTTCTCTCACTTCCCTCTGTTCAAACTGTGGATAATGCAGCAGCTTGTGGTGGGGGAAGGAACCAAGTAAACGCAGCAAATCCTGTGAATCACAGCTTAGTACAGAACTCTGTAAGCAATAATGTTTCTTTTAATTTAGCACAAGCTACAACAGAGTTTAGGCATGACAGTAGTAGTAATTTATATAGAAATGTTCCTAAACTGAATGAATGGATTTCAAAAGAAACAGGCCTTTTTTTCTAATGTCAACAAAGCACCTGACAACTTGTACAGTAAAGTGGAGGAATTTGATTACAGGCTTTTTAAATTGAGAAAATTACTGCGGTGGTGCAGCGGTTAGCGTTATCGCCTCACAGCAAGAGGTTCTCCCATTCGATTCTCGGCTGGAGCACCTTCTGTGTGGAGTCTGCATGTCCTCCCTGCAGTCGAGTGATGCTAAAGACATGCAGGTAGGTGCTAGCGTGAAGGGGTGTGCCTTCTTTGAAGGTTGGGCATCGGGCTGGCAACTCGGCACTGTAAAAATCCACTGCCAATCATGAGCGCACCGGAGTTCTGCTGTGGTGACCCCTAACCGGGAAAAGCAGAAAGACTTTTTTTTTACAGATAGAAAATGTCTACTTTTTGGAAGCTATATGTGCTATATAAAGGCCTTAATTTTGTCTCTGGTTTTGTTGTACCTGAAGATGTTTTTGCTAATGACATTGTCCCTTTTTGTAGAATGTTAAATCTAAAATTATATGTTGAGAATCCAGAGCAATCCTTTGACTCTCATCATGAGTTTAGATTTCACAAATCTACATTTATTCCTCCTATGAATAAACATGTTGCAATTTTCCAACAATGTGTTCTCAAAGGTCTACATTTTGGGTTGTTCACTAATAATTTAACCATGTTGGAGGTTCAAGCTTTGGAAAACCTCCATAATAATAGTAATCTGGTTATTATTCTTGCTGATAAAAAGGAGCTGCGGTGATTATGGATTGGTCCATGTACTTGGAGGCTCAGAGACAATTGTCTGATAGTAGGTTTTATACCAAAATGACAATGATCCGACTTCTAAATTTAAGAAGGAGATTGATGAGTTCTTACAATTAGCCTTGAGTGAGGGAATTATAAGTAGACAAGTATTGGGCCATCTCACAGTGCAAGACCCCCTGCCACAACAACTTTATTTACTTCTTAAAATACACAAGGATCCTCAACAACCACTGGATAGACCCATTGTTTCGGGTAATGGCTCTTTGACTGAACCATTATGCTTTTCTCACCGCATATCTTAAGCCATTATTGCGGGGTGTTAGGGCTAGAATGCAGGACACCACAGAATTTTTGAAAATTATTTCTGAGATGCAGCTAGAATCAGGCTGGATTATGTATACTTTGGATGTGACATCTGTTTATACTAGTATACCACATTGGGACGGTCTGTCTGCTCTGGAATATTGGCTTGACCATATTCCTTTGTATAGTCCTGGTTTTAACACATTTCTCATTTGCCTAACTGAACATGTTCTCATGAAGAATGTATTCTGTTTTAATGGTGAATGTGTTTTACAGTTGAAAGGTACAGCTATGGGTACATCCTTTGCACCAGTATGTGCTGACCTTTTCATGGGCTGCTTGGAACAACAAATTATATATGATTGTAATCATAATTTGTTTCTGGATGAGATTGATATTTGGAGAAGATATCTTGATGATTGCTGGTTGGTATGGAAGTCAGACGTAGAATATCTTATGGAGTTTGTTCAATATCTTAATGAGAATAGGTGAGGTATTTACTTTACACTACATTACAACACTGATTATATTTCCTTTTTAGATGTTAATGTGTGTCACCCGGAGGATGGCACTTAGGAAAGTAGTGTTGTTCGTAAACATCCATACTTTAATGCTTTATTACATGTGTCTAGCTGCCATCTGAGACATATTACACGCAATATTCCCAAATCTCAATTCTTAAGGATTCATAGAATTTGCTCCTCCAATGATTCTTTTCTGTCACAGCAGAATGATCTAATTACCAGATTTTGTGATAGAGGGCATCAGAAACCTCATATTATTCAAACCAGTCAGTCTGTTCAAACCCATGATTGGAGACAATTGTTAAAATACCAGCTGAATGATAATAAGGCTGATAATACCATCAAATTGATTACTAGTTATGGACGTAACACTTTTGGTTTTATGGACTTGATACAAAATCATTGGGACATCTTATTGTCAGATGATAGACTAAGTGATCTTCTAAGCTCTAGATGCCTGTTTTCATTCAGGAGAGGCAAGACGTTAAGGGGATTTTTTTAGTCATTGCAAAAACAGGACTCTGCGTAGGTGCATGCTTCAAGGCACATTACAGGGGGATTTGTTAATGTGTGTGTTCCATGTGGTCACTGTACTTTTTGCAAATATATTAAGATGAAGGAATTTATCAGTAGCAATACCTCTAAGATATTTGATATAAACATTTTTGGGAATTGCAGTACAGATTGAGTCATTTATTTAGTTACGTGTACATGCTCAGTGTTGTTGCCTCACAGCAAGAGGTTCTCCTGTTCGATTCTCGGCTGCAGCGCCTTCTGTGTGGAGTCTGCATGTCCTCCCCGTGGTCGAGTGGCATTCGAAAGACATGCGTGAATGGGCATGCCTTCGTTGAAGGTTGGGTGTTGGACTGGCACCTCGGCACCGTAAAACTCTACTGCCAATCATTAGCGTACCGGAGGTCCGCTGTGGCGACCCCTTAACCGGGAAAAGCCAAAAGAACAACAACAATATGCTCAGCCTTTTATATAGGTCAGACATCACATCCATTTAGAATATGGGTTTCAGAACATTTAAACAATATCAGCAACAAATGTCAGTCTAATGCTTTATATAAGCACACTATTAAACACCCCATTGCACAGTTTAGGTTTGTGATTATTGACAAAATTGTAGGTAATAGGAATTTGAAAGCTGGATGGCATGATATGATAAAAAGAAAAGAGAAAATTTGGATAATTAGATTGGGGGGTTTATTTCCCCCTGGGGTGAATGAGCATCTTTAAATCCTTTAATTAGTTAATAAGATGGGTGGACCACATCATTTTGGCTTGAGTATGTATATAACTGAATTGATGTAAGTGGCATTCTGTTTTAACACACTGATGAAGGCCATAGTGCCGAAACTGGTTTGTTATATATTTTTTTTAGTGTATTGTTTTTTACACTGATGTGTGTATTTGGCTGCTGCTTTATTAAATAATTAATACTGATCATCTCACAAGGAGTGGTTGCCATTTTTTGGTTTTTGCATGATGAAGAAGAGACTGACATCACCAATGATTTCACTGAACAGGGATATCATTCTAACCCCACAGATTTTCCTCCACTCAGGTGATCAAAAAGATTGAAACAACAACTGAGATAGGGGTGCAACCAGTTGAGGAATAGGGAACAACTTCCACCCACCCCTTGGAACCAACAGGGGAGGAATTTCAGGAAGCAACCACTCCAGTTATGTAGAACTCACCAGGATCACTTGTGGACATATTAATGAACATAGAGGAAGTTCCATCTGCATTAATATCTACCACAAATGTTGAAGCCCTCATATGTACCAACAAGGAGGGTGACTTCAAAATTTATTACTATACCACACAATGTATTGAAACAGCACTCATTGAAGTCATTGGTAAAGTCATGACTTTTGTGCCTTCCAGGAGAGCCAACATTCCAGAGACCTTGTTGGATTTGAAGTGTTTTGTTCGTAAACTAAATTTTAAACTATTATTTAAAGAAGATATATAACCTACCCAATTTCTTTGAGTTTCAAGTACTTTTAACCCTCCACTGAATCCACTACTACATGTGTTCCAAAAAATCTGTGAACTGGACATAAGACATATGGGACACAGAAACTGTCAGATTACACCTAATCTGTCTAGAGAAGAGAAATAAACTTTACATAATATCAGAAACACTGGCCTAAGATTTATGGAGCCTGATAAAGTTGGGGGTCTTGTCATCATGGAACAGAAAAAAATACTCCAGGAGAATTAAGGAAATGTCAAACAATAGTGTTTATAACAAAGTATCCAAAAATAAATTAAATCAAGCATACAGGAGGATCACTTCCCTTTTAAATAATGTGTTTATGCAAGGAAGAATCAACATTGAAGAATTTAACTACCTTAACAATATCTCTCCTGTGATACCTACAATTTTTGGTATCCCCAAAATCCACAAGGACTTTAATAACCCTCCTATGCATCCTGTTGTGCTCATATGGAGATCTATTACTCAGGCATGTGCTAAATTTGTGGATTATAAATTAAAAGACATACTTAAGACTGAACCACAAGTTTGCAAAAACTCCTGGGAGTTCTTAAAAAACATCAATGACACCACCTATGTGGAGACTGACCTACTTGTCTTTGACGTGTTTGATTTATACATAGTGTTACCACATGAGGTGGGATTAAACTGATTCCATGCGTTTCTTGAAAACAAAGGCATGAACAATGATCAGACTAGTGTACTGGAAGATTTGTTGGAAATTGTCCTTACCAACAACTATATTTTTCACGAAGGACAATTGTATCATCAAAACCAAGGTGTGACCATGGGAGCAACTTGTGGCTCTGTTTACGCCAATATTGTAATGGCTAAATGGGAATAAGCCTTTGTGTTCAATGGCCCTTTGCATACATCTGTGAGATTTTACACCAGATACTTGGATGATTTGTTTATCATCTGGTGGGATACCGAGGAGAAGCTGATGGAATTTATGAACTACATCAACTCAAGCACGGAGTTTTTGAAATTTACAATAGGTACCAATGCGTTTAATATTTCTTATCTGGATTTTTTTTTGTCCAAGGACTTGAATAATGGTCATTTTGTTTCCAGGATTTATTGTAAGCCAACTTACTCCAACTCCTTCCACCATTTTTTTGAGTGCTCATCCCCTTGCCCAAAAGAAATCAGTAGTAATGGGACAATTTGTGGGGGCTAAAAGAATGGTCACCCTGGAACAACACTTCTGGGAAGAATGTGCTATCTTGGAAAACATGTTTCTGGCAAGAGTTTATCCAAAAGTGTTTGTAACTGACATCAAGGAAGTGGTGATGAAAAGGAAAAGGAATTATTACATACCAATACTCAGTAATAATGGTGCTGTTATAATTGAAACTGGTGAAGAAGATAACAATGGAAACAGTGATCTGGGGAGTGCCTTCATTACTGACTTTAACCAAGACCATCAGACTATAAGATGGATACTTAAGAAGAACTAGGATTTATTTTTAGAAAACAGGGAACTTTTACAACTACTACCAGAGCACCCTTCGGTGGTTTTCACAAGAGGAAAGAACACACCAAGAAGATATTAAAAGTTACAATGCTTAGCATCAATGCAACCAGTAATGTTTGTAGAATGACCAGATGTGGGCGATGTTCATTCTGTAAGTGGATCCAAGTGGGTGATTCTTTTTGGATAAAAAACCAACATGTTCGGGTTATAGGAAAATGTGATTGTAACAGTAAAGGTGTGCTCTATGCTGCTGTCGGGTATATCCATCATTTTATATTGGAAAGACTGAATGTGCCTTAAAAGAAAGGATGTATGGACATCTTTATGATTTATGAAAAGGCAAAATTACGAATGCCTTAGCTAACCATGTAACATAATTTCACGACCATTACTTTTATTTTATAGTTGTCGAGCAGATCCACCAAGGGACTAGAGGAGGCCCACAGTACTTATTTCTAGAAAGAAGGGAAGTATTTTGGCAGATGGTGTTTCAAGCTGATGTTTGGCCAGGTATTAATAAATGTATCTCCATTTCCAGTCTGTTAAAATGAAAGGCTTTAAGAAGATAATGCAAGTTTCCCCTTAAGGGGGTGCTGCCTCAATTCTGACACTTTGGCTGCTGAGGAGTGATGTCTTACATAAATTCTTGGCCCTACTTCATCGGATTTATCTGATGAAGTTTTGTGGTGAAACAAAATGAAAGCGCTTATCTTATTTTAAATAAAGTTTTATTAAAGAGGTTTTTTAACTGTCCTATCCATTACACAGCATTTTCTGGAGATTTGCATCCTGTTGTTCTGAACAGGCCAAGGTTTGTAAGCTGTTAAACCTATATACTTTTACTTCAGAAGGGCAGGGAATGTGCCATTGCCTAGCCACAATACTGTGCCCATCCCTGTAGAAGCTGTTACTGGCAATATTAGGTCTGTTTCCCCAACTTTCCTGCCAAGAGTAGACAAAAGCTAAACCTTTATCTTTGCCTGTGTTGGTATCTCTGGGCAGGAGTAATTTATTGGGCTTGACTCAGGGGTTTTATACAGGCTGTTGCCCCTTCTTGTAAAGTGGTTTCTGGTAAAAGGAAAAGAGGTTCATCTTTCCTTGAAGAAGTTCAAGATGTGGAATCTGTATGGGAAAATGAAGGAACAGATTCATTTTTTTTTCTCCTCAGGTTTCTGATTCAGATTCTGAGGAGAGTATGATATCTGAATCTCCCTGTTAGGAATTCACTTTTTTGAGATTATTTCTAGAATATGCCAGTGTTTTCAGTGGGAGAACACTGAGATTTCTTATCCCTTAGAAAATACTGTGAATTGCTACAACTGTAATTCTCATAACCTTGATCCATTTCCCCAGCACTATCAGTAATGCAGGTTGTCTTTGACACAGATTGTAGTTTCCTTGACAGACAATCTGCTGCCCTAAGAAAGCAGATAGAATGTATAAAGTTTCTCAGTCTTTCAAACTTTTATACACTCATCCCAAACCTGACCCAGCAGCTATAACTTTAGTTAATTCTACTGCTGCTAAGCATTTGGTTAATTCTAATAATTCTTCAGAAAAGGATGATAAAACTATTGATAAGTTTGGGAAAAAGTGCTTGCTTCTGCATCTGTGATTTTTAGACTTCTGAATTATTAGGCTCATATGTTAAAGTTTATACTGACTAACTGTGAAAGTATGAGGAATGCTTTAGCTGCACTTTTATCTTACGAGGAAAAATCTGCTTTGTGTAGTCTAGTTTCTTCAGTTTCTTGTTGTTTGATGTGCATTCAAGACCCTATACTGCATCCAGGGCTGTCGCCACTGGTGCTTTTTAGAAGAGGTTTGCCTGGTTGCATTTTCAGAACATCCCAGAAAATGTCAACAATGCCTGTTTGAATTGTCCTTCAGATAAATCTTTAATTTTTGGCCCTCTGCTGCAGAGGTCAAGTGTAATAAGAGAGGTAAGCTGATTCAGTGAATCATTCAGATTTTGCAGCCTTCCTTCTCTAAATTTTAGAAGGGATTATCTGTGACCTAATCCAATTTTGGCAATACACATAATAAAACAGTCTCAGCACAATGCTGGTAAGCAGATGTCTAAGAAGTAATGGCAGGGAGGTTCCAAAAAGACAGCTGACCCCCCAGAACTAAGGATAGTCAAATAAAACAGAATGATTGTTTAAGGGACCTTCTCTCCCCTCCCACCACAACAGCCACTTACCTTTTCCAGAAAGTCTGAATCACCATTTTTCTCTTTGGCAACAGATTGTTTGAGACAAATAGGTCCTGAATGTGGTCCACCTAGGTTACACATAACAGTGGAAGGGAAATTCCTCCTTTCCAGGGGATTCCTTCTTATCTGCCAGACTAAACCAGTCTCTTCCCTCCTGCCCTATATCACATGCTCAGTTGGGAATAAAAGCTGTTCCTCTTTTCCAATTAGGAAAAGGATTGTATTTAGTAATGTTTTTAGTGCCAAAGAAAGACAATTTCATGAGTCCATTTCTTGATCTTTCTTTCCTGAATCAGTTTGTGATAGTGCTCAAGTTCAAAATGGTTTCACTTCACAACTTGCTACCCCTTCTTCTTCACTTGAATGTTTTAGTAGCCTGTACATCCACATTTCAGGTGTTTCTTAAGGTTTTGTTTGTTGGATCACATTGTCAGTTCTCCACTTTACCCTTTGAGCTATCCACTGCTCCAAGAATGTTCACACAGTGTCTAGCTCCAGTTATAGCCCATTGCAAGCTACAAGATATCCACATTTTTCCATATTTAGATGACTTGCATATCTTTACATAGTCTTTTTCAAAGTGACAGGAATATCTCACTTGGGTAAGAGATCTACACAGGCTATGATTCCAAGAGAACATTCAGAAGTCTTTTTGACTTCATCATACAGGAACAGGATTGTGTTTTTGGGAAAACCTCAGTTCAAAGAGCTTTTCTTCCAAAGGAAAAATAGATCTGTATAACAGAGGTTTTCCACTCAGAGTTTTGTCACAGAGAGGGGAATACCTAAGGATTCTAGGTCTCATGGCATCCATAATTCTCATGATACCGTTTGCAAGACTCCACATGTGAAAGATACAATGGTATCTAAAGTCTCTTTGGTCCCAGCATCAACACCCACTGTCTTTTTAAATTCCAGTTCTGGGATTTCTGAAAAAAAAAAAAACACTTGACGGAGATGTAATATATTCCTGAATCATGGTCTACCCTCTTCCCTTCTTATCCAAAGCAGTTTTTTACAACAGAAACCTCCAGCTTTGCTTCGGGAGCAATCAAGGGGGATAAAAGTGCAAGTTCTCTGAAAGAAGAATGACAGACAAAAGCACATAAACATAAAAGAGATGCTAGCTCTTATAAAGGTTCTCAACTCTTTGAATTATCTGTTGTCCCCAGGACCTCTTCAGGTGGTTACAGACAATTCCACAGTGGTGTGGTACATAAACAAGCATGGAGGAACCAGATCTTACCCTCTCTACAGACTATCCAGTTTAGCATGGGATATAGCTATCCAAAACAATGTCACTCTACAGGCATCTTACATTTTGTTAGCACAAACTTGTGTGGTAGGCAAGCTGAGCGGGACAAAGGCAGAACCTCAGGAATGGAAACTAGATCAGGAGGTCTTTTGAGTTTTGATCCATCTGTAAAGAATATCTCAGGTAGACTTTTTTGCCTCCTGTCTCAATAATAAGTGACAAATTTCTGTTCCAGGACTCCATGCAAGTGGGTCAGGAAGACAGATGCCTTTTCTTTTCCTTGGACAGGAATGTTTGTATATGCTTTTCCTCCTTTTCCACTGATATCCATGGTACTTCTGAAAATTCAGTAGAAATTCCCAAAAATCACTGTGATGACTCCCTTCTGGCCCATCCTTTCAGACTGGTTTCATCCACAGAAGAACATGGGGTTGGGGGGTGGGTTGATATATCCTGACCCTGCAAAACTTCAGCTGTTTGCTCAGAAGATAAGAGTCCTAATATATTTTAGGCACCTGTTTTTTTGAGGACATGAAGCAGGTATTAATGGGAGCAAGAAAACTTGCTATATTAGCAAATGGAAAAGGTTTTCTAGATGGTGCCAACAAAACAACCAGTACCCATTCAGAACTAGTGTTTATCTGGTTTTACAATATTTGAGTGAGTTACTACTATATCAAGATTTATTTGTCAGCCATTTCAACATGTCTCCCCAAGTATCTCCCTCTTTCAGTCAATTCTGATGTGAAAATGTTTTGAAAGGGGTACTACATAAGAAGCCTCACAATTAACTGGTGGCTCCTCCTTGAGATCTTAATTCTGTATTAGAGAAGATGACACTTGCTCAATTTAAACCAGCTCATCTGGCTGACTTGGGGTTCTTAACATAGAAAATAGTTCTGCTGATTGCTCTAACCTCTGCAAAAAGACTATCTGAATTGAAAGCTCTTATAGTGGATAGATGTTATCTCATTTTTCACAGAGACGGGGTTTCCTTGATAGCAAATTATTTTTTATGCCTGAAGTTGTATCCAAGTTTACTTTAATCCAAACTATCCATCTTCCTGTTTTTTTTCCAGAACCTAAAAATGAGGAAGAAAGGGTACGTCATCACTTGGATGTCCATAGAAAAATCAGATACTGCCTTGACAGAAAAAAATATTTTAGAACTTCGATTTGCTGTTCATTTCTTATGAGGATAGGAAGAAGGGAAAACCTGTATCAAAGCAAGTTATTTCCAAATGGTTGTCATATACTATTACATTTTGTAACTTCTACCACAGGAAATCTATTCCAGGCAGGGTCAAGCCACACTATACCAGGGCATTGGCTTCATCTGTGTCTTTTTGGAAAGGGTTGGACTCTAATATGAGCAACTTAGTTGTATGTGCATACTTTTATAAAACACTACAAACTAGATTCCTTTACAAGGTGTAGGGCAGGCTTTGCTAGGACCATTCTTTAAGGGTCCCACTTGTTCTAAGCTATGGAAATCTACCTTATGTAGCTTTGGCTACTGTAGCAGTGATCAATATGGTGATTATAGTACAGTTGTGCAAGTAAGCTTACTATAACAGTAAATACTCAAATGATCACTGCTGCATTAGCTGCCCCCCCCCCCAACACACACACACTTTTTGGTGGCTTTTATGCCTGGGTGAAGTCATGTATTTTTCTTTTCTTAACAATGTCTTTTCAGGCTTTAACCTCCTTCACTTAGCTGACATGAAAGCTCTGAATGGCTTGTCACCCAAATCAGTCTTTTTAGACAGCTCAACTTGAGCTTACTAATAGTTTGGGCATGTAGAAGGTGACCTGAAGCTTTGGCAGCGGGTCGACTCTTAAATCCTGTGTAGGTTATAACACATATAGCTTAGACTACTGCAGCAGTGATCATTCAAACATCCACTGTATGGTAAGTTTAAATACACAATTGTACTTTCTTTGGTGAGACAAGAGTTTTTCTAGTCTTAAGTGGAAGATTATGTAGAGTCAAAGGAGCTGTACATTTTGGCTTGCAATAAACACATCAAGTCCCTCTAGGACAGCAGCTGTCAAAGGAAATGGCAAGTCTTTTCAGTTTGCAGTAGTTATATCTTAAAACAAATTGTCATAGGCCATTTCTCTTTGCAGGAAAGTTGGAACATTAGATGTGGATGGAATTGGTAACATACTGACTCCTTGTAGCTGCAACTTTTTTTTTAATTTGTCAGCTTTATTTTATTGAGAAATAATTGCCAGATGCTGTTTGCAAAAATCTATAAATTGAGAAATCATGTACCAACACATTTTTAGATTAGAGAAGATATAAGTAATTAAAATTTATGCAAACTTGTGGAAACTGAACTTGGGTTAAAATATAAAGGGGGTTTCTAAATATAAGCAATAAAAGCAATTTTATTCCATAGTTGCAACTATAAGTTGATGCAGTAAAAAAACTTGAATGTGAATTATTCCATAAAGGTACATTATAACTTTCCTCTGGTTTGGCCACAGCAGATAATCTGACAGGTCTATGTCTAGAACTGTCTTGGTGAAGAATTGTCTTTAATAAGAACATGCTTAGTCTGTCGCTGATTTGATTATTTCACAGTACAGCAGTTGCATGCTGTACAGTGTGTGCGTGTGTGTGTATATACATGCATATATGTATACAGTGTGTGTGTGTGTGTGTGTGTGTGCGCGCGCGCGTGCGCGTGTGCATGCGTGTGTTTGTGTGTATACATGCGCATATGTATACAGTATATGTGTGTGTGTGTGTGTGTGTGTGTGTGTACAATGTGTGTGTGTGTGTATGTGTATGTATGTATGTATACATAGTTTTGCTGTCTCTTCATCATGTGAATCACCATCTTTAGGGTCTTCTGGCAATTGCTTTTGTCAGTACAGTGCCAGAAAAACTATCTGAGGTATCTATCAGATGTGATTTACCTATATGCATACAGTGGATATGTTTTGTGTGTGTGTGTGTGTGTGTGTGTGTGTGTGTGTGTGTGTGTGTGTGTGTGTGTATATACATAGTTTTGCTGTCTCTTCATCATGTGAATCACCATCTTTAGGGTCTTCTGGAAATTGCTTTTTTCAGTACAGTGCCAGAAAAACTGTCTGAGGAATCTATCAGATGTGATTTACCTATATGTATACAGTGAATATCTTTGCACTTGACAGTCCTTAGCCAGTACACCCAACCAGTAATGTCACAGTTGGGCTCTGTGGCATTACAAATATCCATTTCTACTCTTTACTAGAAAATCTGATTTGTTAACAGTAACATCTGTAATAGAGACATCACTTCTTTGTAGTTTATTTCCATTGATTAGTGAGTTGGCAGTTCTTCTGTCATCTAGAGTTATCCAGAATAGAGATTTGCATTATACATTTATTTCCAGCTGGAAAGGTATATCATCTGATAACCCTGATAACTTACAGGGTGGGGGAATAGCCCAAAGTATATCCTCATTGAGATGCATCCTGTACAAAGGAAACATGGGGGTCATCTTGTTATAGTTTACCACTCTGGTAAGACAGTAGTAAAATCTTGAGCTTACCACTGAGATATGCCCCCGGATTTACTAATCCTCCATGCAGGACTAGCTTAGTCCTGCATGGAGGTGGCTTTTTAAGAGCAGGACAGCAGCACGCCATGCATAATAATGAGGCGTGCTGCCTGAGCTCCTAGGCTTACACGGAGCATGTAAGAGTGCAGGGGGTGTGTCTGAGACCAGAGTTCTCAGAATATACACACCCCTGCAATAAAGAACAGCAGAAGGGGGTATGGAATGAGCGAGACCGCTCATAGGTGACCACATATCCCTACCAACAGTCCCCCTTGTGTACAACAGCAACAGTATACATACATAAAAAGAAGAAACCTTTTATTTTTTATAAAACTCCGATTAAAGCTAATCGTAGGTGCATGCTTAGCTACAATAAATGCAGCTTAAATGGCTGAAGAGGATAACAAGGAAGATATATGCAAATGAAGCAGCATAGCAATAGTGTAGTGGGCAAAGCATTCGCCTTATGAGCAGGCATTCCCGGTTCAAGTTCCACTGCAGCATATTCCATTTTCCATGGCAAAGCATGTAATGACTAATATTTATGTTGCATAACCCACTAAATAACATATTTTCATGAAATGGAGTACTGCAGTAAATGCACATGTGAGGTGTCAGTGTCATAATGAATAAGGCACTAGTAAACATGTTTAAGCACAAATAAGCAGTAGTAAACATATTTAAGCACTAGTACGTGGGCTTAAGCCCATTTGCACGGCAGTAAGCGATGCATATACTGGTTAAGCAATTCTGAAGCTAACTCTCTGTAAGCAGATGTAACGGCAGGTTAGCCGTGCTTACCATCATGCAAACCCGCTTACAACTGCTCAAAAGTGCCTTAATCACTCTGTATCCAACGGCCCTTGTTCTGCCCATCAACAAAATAAACAACCATGCAGGTCTTGAACCCAGGACCCTATACACCATAGACACAGTAGTTAACCACCAAGCCATCACAGAAGTACAGAAGAATGAGGTATCAGCAAACAAGTCCTCACCATAGTAAAACCAAACTGAACCTGTGAAAGGAATCAGTATACAGTCATATGTTCCATAACCCACCAGATAACATAAATATGTGAACTGGAGTACAGCAGTAAGGCCAGAACTGAGGTGTAATTGTAACAGAGTGTTGAAGTCCCCAATAAAACACAAGGACCCCAAAGAGTGTACATACACATTAGTCATGGATACCAGACAGATATATAAGATGTAATGAATAAGAAATCAAAGCCAAAAAGAATGCAAAGTCTAATATAAGCAATGCTAAGCATTGCACAGGCAAGCTTAGGAGGTGTAAGCAATCTATAGGCCAGCTAACTCAATGTGCCCAGTGTTATATCCCTTTAAACAACTCCAACCTTAGTTAAGCAGGTTTGCCCATAGCTTAGCCTTTTCAAAACCAGACAGTCACGGAAAAGTGCGGGAAATCGGCCCTACTTAAACCCAAGAGGCGGGAATACATTGCATAACTGGTTGTAGCTTCCCCTTGCAGGCACTATGGCAGTAAGGGGAGAAGGTGTGCACTTTCGGGCACAGTGCTGGTGCATTCAGGAGTCCAAGGTCATGACAAGACTCCTTGTCAAAGACCATGATCAGAGACTGCTGCAGGGCCAGTATCAGGGCTCCCAATATAAGGTGGAGGCCTGGGACCGTCTCTCCCATGACCTCCCAGTGCCACTGGCATACCCTGAACTGGTGAGCAGGTCAGGCACAACTATGCCGACCTGAAGTGGCATAAGGGGGACCTCTTGGAGGAGTGGCTCCAAGAGGCTAGAGCATCAGGGGATGTTCCAGCCGTGTGTAAGTATCACCCCAGTATGTGTGTAATAATTGCCAGCTCAGGTATATCATGGAAAGGTATGGCTAAATATTCCACTTATGTCCCCCACAGCTGCAAAGGAGTGGACCGCGAACCAGGAGGCCCACATCAGTTACCTAGCAAGATTGCGATGCAAGGCAGGTCAGTAATACTCATGCATTTACTGCCATAGGAAATAAAAATAAAAGTAGTAGTAAATTAATTGCTTCTATAAAACCTGTATTATAAAAGGCAAGTACTGCATACACTAGAGAATATGGCAGGAAGAGTCTCATATTGTTTGTAAGCCAATAAAAGTGTAATAGCCTGACAAAACAGGTCTAACTGCTGGACTGCATGTGTATATCCTGGTATCATATGGTAATGTAGATATGCAATCATGTAATAGTACTGTAGTATTAAGCACTGTTACCTACACCATGCACCATAAATTGAATGTGTAGGAATGCCTTTATATGACAGGTGTAATCCCCACAAGGCATTTAGTACAACTGAGAGACACATAGACAGTAAACAGGGAAAATGCAGACAACAAAAAACAAATAGCACATGCAACTGAGATGTGAACTGTTGTTTCTTTTAGCACACACAGCCAAGGTTCGATTCCTGCCAGTGGTAGTAGTCTGCAATACAGAATCATACCCCACAATGGTACAGATATTTCCAGAATGTCTATTAAAGTGGCCTGTATCTGTTGCCTATCAACCTGTCCCCCTGGGAAATCAGTGGGATGATCCCAGATGTATAGGCAGCAAGCAGGAAATACAACTGATTGACACACAGCTATGAGAATAAAACTGGCACACTAGCAACTCCCCAATACCTTATGTGACTAAGAAGCCACGTATGTCCCATTTACCCCCCCCTCCCCCAACTTGTCAAGCTGTGGTCAGAGTGTGTACTGTAACAGAGTGAGATGTATGTGTATAATAGTAATGTGGAATCTGGTACTGTGTATGGGAACATTCAGGTAGTGCGAATAAACATTCCTCCCACAGGTCTGTCAGATACCAGCATGCCCATAAATACAAGAATGATATGCAGTTGCTCTGAATAATGAGGTATTACACATCACTGTCACCCATACTGTCCTACAACGTATAACTGTCTAGGAAATCTGTATATGAGTGTTGTAATACAAGGTCAGAATGCAAAAGCACAGGGGAGTAATAAGACAGAAAGCAGATAGGAGATATACAGCAATATCTATATAGCAGACACAACTGTGATGGACAGTGTTTAAGTTGTAGCAGACACAGCCATGGTCTGAATTCTGGCAGTGGAATTAGGCTGCATACAGATTCATACCCCGCAACTGTACAGATGAGGCCAGAATGTCCAGTATATGTGCCCATATCTTCTGTCTGTCCCCCTGGTAAGTCTGTGGGATGATCCCAGATGTTTAGCCAGCAAACAGGGAATACAAGTGATTGTCAAACATCATGAGAACACACCTGTCACTGTAGCAACCCCCGAAACTGTTAGGAGAGTAATATTTCAAGTATGTCCTATCTACACTCCCATGCTGTCAAGCTGTGACCAGAGTGTGTACAGTAACAGAGTGAGACGTATGTGCATAATACTAATGTGTAATCCAGAACTGTGTGTGGCAACAGTCAGGTAGTGCTAACAAACATTGCTGCCACAGGTATGTTGGATATGAACACTGTGCTGAGAAATACAAACCATTATAACCTGTAGTCGTACTGTTTACTCTGGTATTGTAGGGAATTGTGAGTGTTGCAGTTTCTCTGAATAATAAAGTATCACTGGTCACTGTCACCCACACTGTTCTGCATAATATAACTGTGTAGGAATGCATGTGTATGTGTGTGTCAGGTCACTAAAGGTGGAAGAGTGCAATATTCTAGATATATCCTGGCACACCAGAATGTGGTCAACACATGGCCAGATTCTGTGCAGAAAGAATTGGATAGCTATGTGCAAAACATCAACCTGGAATCCGGGAGTATGTGTAGAAACAGCTAGTTAATGTTTACAAACATTCCCTCCACAGGTATACCGGGTAAGAGGTGTATACTGCAGGTAAAACCGGTTCATGTGTAATGACGACAACAGCCATATCACTGTCCAAACTAAGGCTACAGAGTAGTGTAGTAACACTTGTAAGGGTCAGATAACAGCACTGACTAGGAAAGTTATGTGGACTACAGGAATATACTAGTTGTTAATTGACATCTTTCTCTCCCCCCACCATATCTCTAACAATAATCAACATACCCACCCCAACTGGTATGTAATAACTCTGATAATGTCCACTTGTTTGATAAATATTTTCATTTTTCCCATGCATGTGCTATATTGAATTATTCCAACGTTGGTGACATGGTGCCATCAATGTACCTGCATGCTGTACTTATCATCACTGTGGTCCCATATATGTATGTGTTCTGTTTGCTATGCAACTGTTCCGTATCTGGTGTCTAGTTTAATGGGAATATCTATGCATGCTCTTATACCTAACCCTGGAATGTGTTGACTATTACTAACCCACATATGATGATGAATTCTAAATGCTATAGCATGCTTGGGAAGGCCAGTCCAAGCGGACCCACCTGTCCCACCTCAGCTGGCCGTTGCACCAGGTATCAGCATGTCTGGGGCCCAACCCCAGACCTCCCTGTCCATTGGTCCTGCACCACCTTCGGGTGGAGCCACATCAGGGGATAGGGCTCACCCCCTGGGAGTGGGCACAGACAGGCACCTTTCACCCATCGCCAGGTCGGGGTCATGGTGTGTAGCGAGAGTGACCAGCAGTTTGGTGATGATCTACACCAGCTCGAGGGCCATGTGTCGTGATTAGAGAGTCAGTCTGGCTCTGCGACTCAGCCTCCAGCACAGCCACCTTCAGGGATGTGAAGGTGCAGTGGTGACTGCCTCTGAGTGGGGACCTCAGTCCCACTGTTACCACTAGGGGGCTTGTGGGCTTCCAGTATCCCAACACCCCTCCCCATCAAGGTTTTTACCCCACATGTTTCATATACCGTCCCTGTATGTGTCTTGTTAGCCTTGTCTATTAACCTACCCAACCTACCTCCCCAAATATACCTACTACCCCTCCCCAACATCCCACTCTTACCTAAAAAAAAAGGACAATCTGTTCCCACAAAAAAGATCTCTCCCCAAACATAGCTGTCCATTTTGCACACGTGTCCATGGACACATGTAATCCATTCTAATTGGCATCACAATTTATTATTGTTGTCCTCACCCCTCTCCCAGGGCTTTGAGTGTCCAAATCTACCTCCAAATTCAGTATATATGCACAGCTGTTGCTGTACAAGAAATGGGCAGCTATGGACCTTCTCTACACCCTTCCTGAACATCCCTGGCTATTTTCCGTACTGTCTTTCCCTCTTTCTGCCCCTTTTTTCACCACTTTCCTATCAACCCCTTTTTCTTTTCTTTTAAAGAAATTAGCACAGGGGTAAGTGGGAGTAAGCACTTTTAAGCAGCAGTAAGCAGGTTTAAGCCTGTTTGCATGGGGTTAAGCAAAGCCTACACAGGTTAAGCAATTTAAAAGATAACAGAGTATAGGAAACTGTAACCGGAAGTTAACAGTGCTTACCTCCACGCAAACCCGCTTACAACTGCTTTAAAGTGCCTTAATCACTCTGTATCCAATGGCCCATGTTCTGCCCAGCAACAAAATAAACAGCCTCTGCAAGGCTCGAACCCAGGACCCTGCAAACCATAGGCAAAGTGATTTACCATTAAGCCATGCCAGATATAATTAACTCTGATGTTTTCAAAAACATATCATCCAGCCCAGTCATGCAACAGTACAGAGAATGTATTCCAACATTTAGATGTATGTGTGTGTGTGTGTGTGTAAATATATTGATATCTAAGCAGATACAACATATATATATATATATATATATATATATATATATATATATATATATATATATATCTATGTATAAATAAATATATATATATATATATATATAAATATATATGAACATATATACATCCAAATGCCTACATCGACACATATATATGTCTACACCTATATGTCTGCATATGCACAGCAAGTTACATATATGTAAGCAGATATATATCTATGCAGGTATATACGGACATAGTTATATATATGTAAGCAGATATATATATATATATATATATATATATATATATATATATATATATATACACATATATACATATAGGTACATATGGCCATACATCTGTAGATAATGGTAGATTAACTAAAACATTTATGTCTACATGCACTGTTAATGGGGCTGAGAGGCCCCAAACAATATAAGTCTTGTACGAATAGGTATACCCCCCACAGCCAAACACATCCACCCAGCAATACACTATCAAGTGTTGCAGATCCCATAACCAGGACCTGACATGACATGGGCTCAAGATGTTAGCAGTACTACATCCCACCAGTATGATGTCAGGCTGGTATTGGTAACATATCATGCAGTACAGTCTGGCTCCCATAGAAAATGTAAAATGTGGAAGCTATCAACATTCCCAGGATACATATACACAGACACATATATGCAGATACAGATATATACACACACACACACACACACACACATATATATATATATATACATATATATAGATAGATAGATATACATGTGACTGCACATACACATGCAGAGATATGTACAGTAACATACATATGTAGAAGGTGCACACAATATGGAACAGCCACTATGCCTACATTTAACACATTAACAATTGGACATTGTATGGGCCACCCATACAAATGACAATCATTGCCTGCAACATATACCCACAGAGAGGTCATAGGATAAAACACCACACAGATTTGCAGAAATGGAAAATCTTATTTGTGTACTATTACAGTTTTATATGCCATGTCATATAGCTGTTCAGACACTGACATCCATATAAACAGAGTAATGCAACTGTGAAACAGTTATACTAATACAGTAGTCTGGAAAGGTTCACAAATGTTGCTCTCCAGTCCAAGCCCTTCAAATTGTACAATAGTAAAGACAGACTGGGCCACAGGATACCAACCAATCAACAGTAAGTAATGCAGGTGTATAGTTCAGCAGCTTCTATCTGCACTCTGTACAAAATCACTAAGTGGTAAAGACTTCAGTTGACCAAATAGGATGTAACTGTTAACATAACAAGGCATAACTGACATCATCACAAGCACACTGACAAACAGAACAGTCTGTATGGCAGGAGGCAGTAGGCCTGCATTAACCCAATTTATGTAAGTAATGTAAATATAGGTGAAATGTATGGTACTGTACATCCAGATACTTTAAGGCAGCTCACCCCTGATATCCCCAGATTTTGTAAAAGTGTAGGTTATTTATGGTGCATCCACCCCCCAGACTCAATAAAACAGGGCCATATACCACTGTTACTTACACTGGCCTCTGGTGTGCGTAAGGGCACACATATTGTGTAGGTAAAGCCGACACATATATGGCCCCAGCCCCACCATATGTGTGGGGGATACAACAGCAGTGGACTGATGGCAGCAATGGCAGCATGATATACTCACAGCCCACTACAGAACAACCCCTGACAACATGTCATATGTGCAAAGCTTGGTATGTAGGTGGAGGACAGAGGTTGGAACACAGGCCCATATGTGGAAAACTGTTGCCATACACTAAGCAAGTTGCTGGTGTTACAGGGTAGTCTGCAACATACCCTTAGTCAGGGAATTGAGGTTAGAAACATAAATGGATGTAGCCATGTACTGATAGCAGTCAACACACACACTGCCATTGAAATATCTGACAGGACCTTTGCAGTGGACAGACAAAACATGATAGGCACACCTCTGGCCACCAAGAGGATAGGCCCACAGTTGAGAACTATGCAGACAGACTGCATTCCAAGGTAAATTAGTATGTACACAAACACCCTGTACCACCAGTACTATACAAAGCATAACACAACTCTACTCACACCCTGTCTGTAGTTCTGGGACCTCCTACAAATATGTAGCTGGCTTGAGTGTGGCAGTTCTCCTGTAAGAGGTATTGCTACCTGCTGTCTGTAACACTGATGCCCACACACAGGAAGGATGTCCATCACACAGGAAAGGTAAAGGGACTACACCAACATGATGTAGGGAATTATAGTAGGTGGTTGCCATGACAGTGTTAATTGGAAGTACTATACAGCAAGCTGCATGCATTTAGCAAGTGGAGGACACTGATTGGTGCAGAGGCCATCACCTGATCATGTGCATCACCTAATAAAGCCAGGCTGCAATCTATTCGAAGCAGCTCAATCCATTTACTAGAGAGAGAGAGAGAGAGAGAGAGAGAGAGAGAGAGATCTTCAAAATAAAAGCCTAAGTCAAAGGCATTTAGCCAGCTGTCACTCAACAAGACATCATTCCCACAACAGGTATGTGAAGTATATATACATGTAATAGAATGTAGTATTTGATCCATCATAATGGGATAGATGATGTGGAATGATTTATAGGTGCCATCAGGTGTTGTTGTGATGATGTTCAACTTTACAACTGCTATGGACAATAGTGTCTGTCCCTGTGGGTAGTGGACCATAGCCGTCAACTGTGCAGGTCAGCACTGACAAACAAGATATAAGCCATCATAGTGTGTGTTGTGTAATGGAAAGTATGTATATTACGTGGCCAATAGCTGGTGGTGGAAGTAATGCCATTATGATGGACATGTGGGAGCCACGGCCCACCACTGGCAGGGTACTCAGGTTAATCTGTAATGTAGCATGTGGGAATGCCATAGGTGTGTAATAGGGTTACCTGCAATCGGGTCCTACATATACCCCCCTAATGTCAGGCTGCGTCCATATGTGGCACCTGTGTGTGTTGTAGCAAGGCAGAACAGTGCAGCTGTGCAGGAAGGTGTTGTGAGATTGTGGAGCTGATGTCTGAATGTACCCCACATATAGCTATGCATATGTGTACATATGTCATATATATAATATATAAAGATATATATGTATATCAGCATGCATGTCCAGAAATATACATATACCCATGTGTATATATATATATATATATATATATATATATATATATATATATATATATATATATATACACACACATATCTGCACATGTATACATCACATATATCTACACATATATAGATATATACCTATATGCACGTCTACATATATACAAGCACACACCACAAACATATATGTATGCAAAGACATGTCCCCTGTATTACTACCACAGTAATGTGTGCTATGTGTGAGGCACCAGCACACATAGCAATACACACAGCTATGTACAGCTGGCAGTGTGTGCACCATGGACGGGTATGTCACATGTTAGTCCCTTGTTGGGACCACATTGCCCCTGTCTGTGAAGTATTCAATGGGAATATGGGGAAGTATGG
Source organism: Protopterus annectens (assembly GCF_019279795.1). NCBI lineage: Eukaryota > Metazoa > Chordata > Ceratodontiformes > Protopteridae > Protopterus > Protopterus annectens. Next base: position 530,773,075 of record NC_056737.1, on the reverse strand, counting down.
CAGGTACACATGTGGAGGTGGTCAGGATTGGTAGATATAGAGGACAGTCTACAGGTGTGGTATGTGACACATGTGGTGGGTAAACACCGTGGATGGTTTGTGTGGTCTGTGATGTGGACACCCCATGAGCCCCAATATGGGCACAGTGGGAACAAGCTTCCCATCCACTGCTACTCACAACAGCAGTCCACGTCCTGAAGGTGCCTGGTCTTGAGGCTGAGCAGGAGGAGCATGTTGACCCTGTGAATGTGTACTGGGTGCTTTAGACTGATGTAGCACATCCCTCATGTGTCTGTGGAGTCCGGTATGGAACAGACCCTAGACCTGAGCTCAGGGGACAGGAACATGTCTGTGTGTGCCCTGAGGGGGGTGAACAACATACACTGGGTGGTTCCACCTGATGGTATTGCTGTAACAGTACATGAGAAGGCCCCAGGTTGGGACACACATGTAATGTGGCCAGGTATCATGGGAAGATGGGTTTGGAGAGGTAGATCTGCTGGCCAATAGAACATATACATGTTATTGTGTCACTGTTATAGAATATATGTTGGTAGTGATAGTCTACACAATCCCGGTACATGACCAACAGCATGCATAGATATCCCCAATAACACAGAATGTCAGATGTGCAGCAATCTCAGAGCAGCCATACCACTGGCATATATGGAACCATAGTGGCCCTGACAATGGCATGCAGGTGAATAGTCTGTAACAGGCCAGCAATGATAGTGTCCACACAGGGGACATGGCTATAATCACATAGCAGAAGGTGTGGTACAATACAGTATCTGTCCAACCGGTAGGTAAGCTGTAGCCATACCTAATGAGTTGTGTGTACAGTTTGTTGAAGCTGATATGGTGGGGGGGGGGGTGACGGAGATGTGTATTATGAACTGTGGTAACCTTGCCGTATGAGTTGTTCAGACCTGTTTCCATCTTTATGTCTTTCAGCCAAGATGGGACATGCATGGTTGCCCAACTATTCCCATGCAGAGAATGAAGTGTTGATAGCACACATGATCCAGCACTATCCAGTACTGTTTGGCATGGCCGCACATGAGCAGCAGGAGTGGACTGCCCTGTGGAATGACCTAGTCCACAGGGTCAGTGATGTCGGATTGTAAAACTGCAATTATGAGCAGGTCTATCTGGCATCATTGTACTGACCTGCTGTGCAATGCCCATTGGCATGCTGTTGCAGTCCGGGGGGATCACCTTGCCACAGGGGAGGCCATACCATCCACCCCCCCGACACATGCGGAGGAGCTCCTGGCCAGCCTTGTGGCACCTGCCGTCCAGACAGCCAACAACCACTGGAATCCTTCGTGGAGGTGGGTGTCACCCACACACTGGCCGAGGAGTGTGCAGATAAGGACACAGGGTACATCAGCAAACCACTGCTGTGTATACATCTGCATTGGTACAGGTAGATCATGCATATCTCACATGTCATAGATATATTGTGTTGCTGCATTGTAGTGATAAACAGATGTCCAGATGTGGTAGTATCGTGGGAATGTACCGTTGATGTATGGTAATACTGCACCCACCCTGTAGCACTGCCACAGGTGAGGCCACTGACATTGCATCTCTCACCCTCTTATGTAGGTCCCTCTGGGATACCACCAAGGCAGCAGCCTATAGCTGGTGAGTATGTTTTATGTAGATGCTTGCCAACACACCGGGCATGTAATGGTGATGGTATATTCCATGCACACATCTAACACACCTACCCTGAATGCATGCTGTACATGTGCATGTATTCTTGCGGTGAAATGCACGGTCTCACAGGGGTGACCATGATGGGCTATTGGAAGGGTATGTCAGACACTTACATGATAACTAACATCCTGTCATTGTGGAGTGTGTCCACAGGGAGTAACATACTGGTGGTAGACATGGCCTACAGTAGTGACATGTTCGGAACAACACCCATATACAGTGCAACACCAGTGTATATACCTGTAGGACACTGGCAATGGCTGCAGAGATACACTATGGCATACAGTGGCCCACATTATCAGCTGGGTCTAGGCTGCAACATGTGGTGTTCAGTGTATGGGGCACTGCAAAGTGACACATGTGTACGGCTTACTTGTCATGCATCTGCATAAAAGCCGAAGTGGGGGAGCTCAGCATGACACACCAGTGTACTGCAGCAGGGATCCTAAGGATAGTAGGAATGGCTCTATCTGCACATAGTCAGGTTCAGGACCTGTGGCAGCTGTAACTCTACCCACACAGCAATAGTGATGGCAGTGTGTGAACACCATGGGATGTGCACATCACTAGACTTTGCAAACATGCAGAATAGGAGGACATGTGTAGGGCAGACTGAACATACACTGGCAAATGCAGATGGCCCATGCTGGTATACCCCTGCCAGGAGCAGTGACTGCTGTAGTACACACAAGAGCTGCGATAAACCATCATGATAAGGGTGTGTGCACATATGCCCACGTGGTGTGTATGCATTGCGGTTAGCAGCTGCACACCTAACACAATCTGTAGACACTGTATGTGAAAGTACAGGACATATGTCACATATCGGGCTCGTGTACTGCTAAGATATGCGGTGATGTGGTCTCATGGCAGATCAAGGATGCGTGTGTAAAACCAATAAAGGTGTGTACACCCCCCATAGCCACGGTATGCCCTGATGGTTGTCAGTGAAAGAGTATTGAAATGGTCATGCATGGTCTGTTGATGTTGACAGCTGTTAATCAGGCATCAGGCATTCACCAATGACAACTGTCCACATATCATCTCAGGTATGTGTTGCTGAAAAACATAGGGGTTGTGAGAAGTAAAGCTGACATAACTGACACAGTACTACACATTCCGCAATGGGTTGTACACCTGTGAGTTTTGGTGCACAGTACATGACAGGGTGCAGAACAGGTGCACAGTAATACTGTGTACATGGGTGCAGTGGTATCCAGGGGAAGGTGCATCACCTAGTGACACAGCACATGCATCACACACATGTATACTGTTGCTAACATGGATTGACTATAGCTGAACTGCATGCTGTTCTGTACCATATGTTCTGCATGTTGGCAGATGGGTAATTGCAGGACTGTGTGTACTATCAGTGTGCAACCTCACGTGTGTGTGTGTGTGTGTGTGTGTGTGTGTGTGTGTGTGTGTGTGTGTGTGTGTGTGTGTGTGTGTGTGTGTGCATCCTGGTGGTTAGTTAGTTTGCCTGCAGGGTCACTCTGGTGAAGTGGAGGGAGGTAGACGTATGTAGGATGCGTGTGTGCATGTGTGTGTTTGTGTGTGTGGCCATGTATGCACATGTGTGATTGTGGGGTGTTCATACGGCTTTCTCTCCCTTTGGGACCATACAGTACATGGACATGGACTGCCACATTACACATCAGGAATACCTGTTGTGTGTAATCACAGGACAGCAAATAGTATAATATGGTCTGTAGCATGGAACAGGCATCCAAAGGGAAGATAGACACCAGGTACACCCTTAATATCGCAGTCAGCAGAGAGGTCACCTACAACTCACATATGCAGCTCTAGTGCTGGTCAACACCAGGGAGTGTATCCAAATATTACAGTTGTCACATGATAGGCTGAAGGAGCAGCATATCTGGCATGTACTGAGCATTACATGCACATGTCACACCAGTGCGAGATATTATGGATACAACATAGTAGACCACATATATAGGGGCCATGGCCATCATTTCCAGGCATACATTGGGTGCATACCAAATGACAGCAGTGGGGCCATGTAAATTCACTACACACAGGTCAGGCAGGTAAAGTAGCAACAGGCCTTGTGTTGTGGCAGCTTGTGTGGGCATTTAGAGGACTGTGATGTTAATGAGTGGTTTCAATGTGTGTATGTTAACATGTGTGAGTATGTTAACATGTGTGATGCAGGATCGGGTAACACATGGACATATACGTGGGACTGCCTGTAAAGCCATGTACAGGTAGGTATTATGGAGGTGTGTGTGTGTGTGTGTGTGTGTGTGTGTGTGTGTGTGTGTGTGTGTGTGTGTGTGTGTGTGTGTGTGTGTGTGTGTGTGTGTGTGTGTGTGTGTGTGTGTGTGTCTGTGTGTGTGTACTGTTAGGCAATGCTGTACAGGTTTTGAAGTGTGTTTATTGTTTTCCCCCACAGATGGTGAGGTGGGTCAGGGTCCCTCCTGCATGCAATCTGATGTTGGTGTCCATACGACACCGAAGATGATGATAGTACTGTTGAGGCACAGGTGGGGTTGTCAGGGGCCGACACTGCGCCAACATTTGACACCCCCCTTTTAGCCCCCCATTCCCGCACACAGTTTCAGTGCCTACACATACCCCATCACCAGTGGCCATAGTGGAGGAACAACTGGAGTTTGGTGGCAGTGCAGAGGGAAGTGTGGTAACCATGCCTACTGTGTCTGGTCGCAGCAGGCATAGCCAGATGGCCTGCAATGTATCACATAGGCGGATGTGCCAGGGTGCTTGTGGTAGGACCACTGGACATTATGCCCCTGGCATAGGCGGCATAGCTGGTACCAGCAGGCACATGTGTCAGGCTTTAATGGCGGCACAGGCACATATTGAAAGTTACACCAGACAGGGCATGAGACTGCAGAGGGCTGCTCTTGCATCTGTAAGCGACAACCTCTATGAACTGTCGGGTGCCATCTGTGCTTATACCGAGCACACGGATAAACGGCATGATGAGATGATGGCCCTCATCGGCCATGGTGTGTCCATGCTTCAACGTGTGGTGGGGATGCGGCGACGCCTCCGTGGATGTGGGCCAGCAACACCAGCAGCTGGCAGTCAACGTGGACATGCTAGGACACCAAGGGGCTCCCATAGTGGCAGTAGCAGCCCTGGCAGTACGGGGGTGCTGTCCACACCACACCACAGCAGGCCACATGCACGTAGCCCTGGCCAGTCCCAGAAGGGACCTGGTACCAGCCGACAAATGTCATCAGCAGGTGAGAGTAGCACATTGAGGCCTGTACCTGGACATGTCCGTGGAACCCCTGGCAGGCACAGTCCATGGCCGGAGGCAGTGAACTGCACACCCTGCCAGGTATGGTCTGCAGCTGTCCATAAACACTTGTGTAGGGCAGACACATAGCAGAACTGTGTGCATGCATAACCACACACTATGCAAACACACCTAGGGTAACCCCATACCTACACACACCACATCACTTCACCCAGCTCACCACAGTACACCCCTCATCCACACACATGGTATCAAATATATGGCCCACCCTCGGCCTCTGGCAAACCAACACCACACACTGTGCATATGCTGATGCCTGTGCCCCATCCCTGTCATCCATACCATCAATGCAGGGACAGGCTGATATGGTTCTGATGCACATGGTGACTGTACAACAGTTTACCACAGTACTGCAGTGTAACATGTTGTGGGGAGTAGAGTGTGAGGCATATTTGACAGGTAGTGTACCTATCCAGCAATGATGCCTTATAGCTGTTAGTAACACTGGTTGGTTGTAGTCTCCATAATGTTATCCATTTTTGTTGTAGGTGTACATGTGTCAGCACTAGGATGCCCTGTGCATATGATGATACCTGTGCCCCATCCCTGTCAGTCCATACCATTGATGCAGGGACAAGCTGATATGGTTATGATGCACATGGTGACTGTACAACAATGTACCACAGTACTGCATTGTAACATGTTGTAGGGAGTAGAGTGTGAGGCATATTTGGCAGGTAGTGTAGCCATCCAGCAATGATGCCTTATAGCTGTTAGTAACACTGGTTGGTTGTAGTCTTTATAATTTTATCCATTTTGTTGTAGGTGTACATGTGTCAGCACTAGGATGCCCTGTGCATATGATAATACCTGTGCTACATCCCTGTCATCCATGCCATCAATGCAGGGGCAGACTGATATGGTTCTGATGCACACGGTGACTGTACCACAGTGTACCACAGTGCTGCAGTGTACCATGTTGTACGGAGTAGAGTGTAAGGCATATTTGGTGGGTAGTGTAGCCGTCCAGCTATGATGCATTATAGCTGTTAGTAACACTGGTTGATTGCAGTCCCTATACTGTTATCCATTTGTGTTGTAGGTGTACATGTGTCAGCACGAGGATGGTCTGCAGTCATATTCCACAACGGGGTATGTCACTGTGCTGACACCATGGCTGTGAGATATCTGCCGTACAGTCAAACACATTTCACAGGTTACTAAACCGGTTATTGCCTGTGCCACATGGATATGTGACCCGCTGAGGTGTGTATACCCTGCAACCTGATGTAGACCCATCCACATACACACACACTGTTACTTGGCAACACTGGGACTAGATCCCTACCTATCTATGTCGTGATACTGACGTGTGTGGCTTACATTGCACACACCGTACAGCATTTAAGGTGAGGTGTGTCCCAGGTTACATGGTACATGCAGAACATCCCCTGACATGTACAGTATGCTAATGGGGGATGTAATGGGTGTATTTGGATGATATGTAATGTGACATAGCATCATATACACATTTACAGACACATAACAGCCAGGCAGACATCTGAGATACCAGGATATATTGCTGCTAACTAACTTGACCATGTCTCCAATGTGTTACAGGTAGGCTGCACACATCACATGCATAACTGGCTTGGATTGTGGCAACAGTTACCTGTATGATTGATGGTGACAGTGGTAACCATAATGTGAGCAGCTTGTGTGGGCAATCTCACTAGTGATGAGTTGTATTCCTGGCCCAGCCAAGTGTGTCAATGTGTGTGTTTACCTGTGAGAATGTGGCAGTGTTGACGCTGGCATCTGTTCATGTGGACAGGCACATGTACTATACCTACCGTATAGCTACGATATCCCTGTTGCAGATGTCACTCACCATCACACATGCGTTTTGAGGGCTCCACAACATGTAACCTATCTGGCGCATCCAATAACTGCATAGAAATGTGATAGCACTACATAGACATCAGGGGTTTGATACCCTGTGCTGGTAAGTGTGTGACACAAACATGCTTAAGTTTTACTCTCCCGCCCCTCTCTGATTTGTCTTTGCCTCTGTCTGCCCCTCTCACTCCCTCTCTCGTGGATGTGGAGACCTGCACCTGCTTTGCTTAGACAGCAGCATATGTATTTTAAGTGATGTTCATAATTAGCTGATGGCCTCTGCACAAATTGCAGCCTTCCTCTAGCTGATTGCATGTGGAACAGCTGTGGTAACATTCCCATAGCCAGTTGCATGGAAACACACTCCAGTATCTAGGAACATCATGTTGGTGCTGGGCCTTTTCATTCACTGTGAGCAGGAACTCGATCTGTTGTTTGGCAAACAGTATCTCAGATGGATTGGGTATTTACCTCTAACAACTTACACTGTGGAAACATGGCAACACACAGGAGGGGGATGTGCCTTACCTGATTACAGACTGTAAGTGCTGCTATACTGCATTTGAAGTAATAACAGTGTGTGTGTGGATATGGCTGTCCTACATGTTTTAATACTTGCCATGTCAGTGCTATGTTTATGAGGAATCCCCATCTGTAGGGTCATCTGCAGAATGGGCAGTGTGTGGTGCCTTTGTTTTCATGTCTTACCCATAGAGCATTTTTCTGTGACCTGCAGAAGGTAGTGTGAGGATTGCAGTCTATAGATGGTGAAAGCTGGGACATGGGACATATACCTGGTGTACTTTGGTGTAATAACAGTGTACACAGCACCCACATCCCCCACTGGATATTGTACTCCCTGAAACCCATGATGACACTTTGCCATACCCACCATCACACATTAGCCACAGCTGTGATACAACCCATAGTATACCCCAACATTAGTACTACAGGGATATGCATCTCATGCACATACCACATGCGTAGTAGGGCGTCAATCAAGCATAGGTTGCCTGTACATATCCCAACTGGATACCTGCCATCTGCACACCTGTACAGGGACTGACAGTCATCGGCTTGGCAGGTAGCTGTGCAGTAGCTTGAGTGTGTTGACAGACCACTAAGGGGTATATACTGTCACACAGCTCACACACCAGGGATGCCTCAGTGTCCAGCCATGCTCGCAGGTGTGCCTGTTGCCAGTACTACATTAAGCACTCTTCTCTTGCCTGGGTTAGCACTGTCAACAGTAGTACTGCCATGATACACTACATGCCAGCACATACCCTGGGCTACTACACCTGTATGTAATGCATTCACATGGATAACAATGCTGTACAGACCTCATATATGTCTGTGTCCCACACACGACACTCACACCCCTTGCTACTGTAATGATAGCAGATAGGTGCATGTATTGTACATGGCATTACATACACTTATTACAGGTTATCAGACTGTGTTGTGTGTCCTGGTTACCAGGGCTAAGCTATGCTTAGCAAGTATCAACATTGCTGCAATATAACAGCTAAGCTGATTTGCGCACTGGTTAGTGCTGCCTACACTGTGTACATTCCCATATGTTTACCCATAGCTTAGCATTGCTTAGTTTCATGCAAACCCACTTAAAGCTGCTCAAAACTGCCTTAACCACTCTGTATCCGACAGCCCTTGTCCTGACCAGCAACAAAATGAACAACGCTTGCAGGTCTTGAACCCAGGACCCTTTAAACTGAAGTCACAACACTTAACCACTATGTCACTGTGAAGACTGCTGTTGTTTTGCCAATATAGCTGTCAATACACATATTGAGTAGTATTTAACATTTGCCTGTAGTTCCAAAATTGTGTAGTTCTTGTTATTAATATGACTGTTGCATCACACATGTTGTTTCATCATAATGTGCACATAGCAGATACATACAGTGAGATACATGTGGGAGGGTATACACAACCGTAATGTTTACTCATGACAGGAATATGGTTGTATACATATAATAGGTCTATATATGTCTACATGTACATACACATGTATACTCATACATATGTCTGTATACACATCTGTATAGTGCTACATATATATAGCCATGTGTAAATCTATTCGTATGTACATATGTGTGTGTGTATATATATATATATATATATATATATATATATATATATATATATATATATATATATATACATATATGTATATATACATATGTCTATGTATAGATATATGTATATATAGATATATGTGTATATAGTTATATATGTATGCACATCCTATGTGTACAGATATGCCTAGTTATGTTGGTATATATGTAGATATCTATAACTATATGTGCATACATATCTATTCTGATATACCTACTACTGTCAATATATATGTAGATAGCCATATGTATATGTGCATATGTATCACTATCTGTATATGTCTAGACATATATTTCTCTGTATGTGTATATATCTGGCTATGTATATGTATATCTATGTACATATACATACCCATCTATATATGTCAATATTTATATGTGTAAATATCTATATAGATATCTGGATAATTATATATACATATATTTTCACCATATGTCCTGAACATGGAGTGTAGCCCTACCTCAGCCCCTATAGTCCTAACTTCGTAGTGCAAGGGGATGTCAGGTATGTATAGCAGGTATATTAGCAGACTATTGCTACTGTAATAGGGATTGTCTTCGCAGACATGGTGTGTGTGGGAGGTCACATCTGCTTTTCACATGTGCGCCATTGGCTACTGACAGGCATCCTAAGGACATCATAGTACAGTACCACTGCTAGCATATAATGCTCCTGTGGGCTACAGCAGAGATATTGGGCAATATATGTGGACATTATGACACACTCTGGACAGTTCAGAGGTATACACATAACCCCTTAGTGTAAAACATGTGGACCAATCCTGACAAAATGGATGTTAACAGCCATGTAGATGGGTATAACACATAATGACTGGTATACATTTGCCCCCATAGGTTATGCATTCACACACCCCTGTCTGTCCTGACACATAACCACTGGTACAGAGGTGCCATGGCCACATACTACCCACTAGATATTGACATACATATGTACAGCATCCCACTGCTCTGTCTGACATACAAGGGACGCCAGGCAGCAGTACATCTGGCAAGTATCTGGACATGGCATCTCACTGGGTAAGTACACTAAGCTGCTAGGCATGTAACAAAGCATTGTGCAGGCTACAGGCAGACTGGCTCAACACTGGCCTACATCTCCTATGGGGAATGCACATGTACCTGCATATATAGCAGGCTCTACAGGCATGTCACAGCACAGGGTAAGATACACCTGTGTGAAAGTGCATAACCACAATCAGTGTAAAAACAGCCACAGCCACATATGGTAGGCTAGCATAATATTACAGTATATGGACTATCTGTTCAACACCATCCTCATATGTGCTACTCTCACCCCAACCCTACATATACTGGGCCACTACACTGTGTGGCCTGATGCCTGTCTGTGGTGTGGGACATGTGTGTGTATGGCCCTACAAACCTGTAAGCCAATATGGTAACAAACAGTGGAGCAGCATGTAACATCAGACAGGATGGGACCAAGAACAATGACATTTACCACAGTCTGTACACAGGTCAAAGTACATATTAACAATACACACACTGTTGACATTCACCATAAGTACACAGACCTCAGTACTGTACACACAACCACAGAATGCCCAGGTTATGTCATCAAATATAACCCCTACTGTACATAACACATGTAGCAGTCTGATATCTCACTGGCTTGTTAGATATGATGACACCAATTATGGTGTACAGCACATATGCACCTCTTAATGCATGACATATGTACAAAGGTTGACAGAGTTGTGGCTGGAAGCACATACACAGGACTAATATTGACTTGTTGCTGTGATAGCCTCATAAATTTACTGTTGTAACAGGGTTTGTTGCAACATATGTCCTATGAGGGATATGAAGTCAGTAACTGTCACAGCTTTCACCATCTATAGACTGCAATCCTCACACTACCTTCTGCAGGTCACAGAAAAATGCTCTATGGGTAAGACATGAAAACAAAGGCACCACACACTGCCCATTCTGCAGATGACCCTACAGATGGGGATTCCTCATAAACATAGCACTGACATGGCAAGTATTAAAACATGTAGGACAGCGATATCCACACACACACTGTTATTACTTCAAATGCAGTATAGCAGCACTTACAGTCTGTAATCAGGTAAGGCACATCCCCCTCCTGTGTGTTGCCATGTTTCCACAGTGTAAGTTGTTAGAGGTAAATACCCAATCCATCTGAGATACTGTTTGCCAAACAACAGATCGAGTTCCTGCTCACAGTGAATGAAAAGGCCCAGCACCAACATGATGTTCCTAGATACTGGAGTGTGTTTCCATGCAACTGGCTATGGGAATGTTACCACAGCTGTTCCACATGCAATCAGCTAGAGGAAGGCTGCAATTTGTGCAGAGGCCATCAGCTGATTATGAACATCACTTAAAATACATATGCTGCTGTCTAAGCAAAGCAGGTGCAGGTCTCCACATCCACGAGAGAGGGAGTGAGAGGGGCAGACAGAGGCAAAGACAAATCAGAGAGGGGCGGGAGAGTAAAACTTAAGCATGTTTGTGTCACACACTTACCAGCACAGGGTATCAAACCCCTGATGTCTATGTAGTGCTATCACATTTCTATGCAGTTATTGGATGTGCCAGATAGGTTACATGTTGTGGAGCCCTCAAAACGCATGTGTGATGGTGAGTGACATCTGCAACAGGGATATCGTAGCTATACGGTAGGTATAGTACATGTGCCTGTCCACATGAACAGATGCCAGCGTCAACACTGCCACATTCTCACAGGTAAACACACACATTGACACACTTGGCTGGGCCAGGAATACAACTCATCACTAGTGAGATTGCCACAACACATTACTGTGCAGGTATCACATGCAACACAGGGGTCATAATGAGGTTATATGGATAAAGGGTATGGGGAGGTGTTTGACATCAGACAGCCTGCTTCAGTATGCCAATGGGGGTTGTAGTGAGTGTGAATGTGAACATATGCATCATACAACACACACACACACACACACACACACACACACACACACACACACACACACACACACACACACACGGTGCCAGTACGGACATACATGGGTGCATTGATTCACGGGTGTGTAGTGGTCAACTGTGCCAGATGGCTATACAAGGCTATGTGATGGGTATACCTTGGCATCAGGCCACATGACAATGGTCTACATTGTGGCTCAGGGGTGTAGTTTCTGGATTTTCCCACACAGGTGGGTTTTGTATTCACCATCCAGTCACCTGGGTGAGTATTGCGTGTGGCCAGTGCCGTGCATTGCTTGCCATGTATGTGTTCCTTAGTCCATGATATGGACAGTGAATAAAGAAAAACCTCATATTTGATGAAGGAACCACAGAGTAAATAAAACTGAAGTTTCACAAACGACCACAAAGGTTCCAAACACAGCAGACACAATAGTACTTTATTCAGAAAACTTGAACTGGTAAGCGCTTTCACGGATATCAACTCCGCTTCATCAGACCATACTAAATAAAACACCACAACTGATGACTATTTAAAAATTAAAACAACCAATCAGGTTAAAGTCCAAAAGAGGGTAATCTGCCCATTATAAGTGTTGTACAATATATGTTTCTAATATAAACTTGCATTGTACTCACTGAGAACAACCTAAAAATTAAAAACATGTCTATATAAATATATAATATACATATAATATTATTTAAAATCATAAACGTGATGTAACCAGTAAAAATGTAACTCATGAGAAATAGCACATAAGAAAACAGACTGACAATATACACACAGCTAAAATATAGCATTTGTTATAACAGCAGGGACTAGCGGTGTTTAAGTGCTCTAGTCCATAGAAAAGGTTTAACTGATACCTTGCTATTTAAACCTGGGGGTTTATCGGCTTCTAACAGTAGAATCCATTTCTGTTCTATAGATTCAGTCTTATTTTTGAGGTCACCACCCCTGATATTAGCATGCACAAGTTCTAAAGCTAAAAACTTAAACTTGTGACTAGGGCCTGTTCTTTCGCATTCCTAATAGCTATCAGATGTTCAAGAATCCTATCCCTGAATGCTCTGTTTGTCTTGCCTGTATAATAAGAAAAACAGGTGGTACAAAAACAAAAATACACCAAATTCTTGGTATGACAGTCTGCATAAAAAGTAGTGTCAATCTTAAAACCAAGTTGAGGATGGAGAAAGTGACCCCCAGTATGTATACACACACAGGCCATACATCTTCTACAGTTATAAGTACCCATTCTATCAGATTGGGTATAGCTGGAGGGATTCAATTGTTTATAACATAACTGATTTTTAAGGGATTTATTATTCCTGAATGTAAAATCAGGCTTATTGACAATCACACCTTGCAGTTCGGGTATAGTTAATAAAATGTCCCAATTAGCACTAATAGTGTCACATACCATACTGATGTTGCTGGCAAAGTCAGAGGCATTCTGACCTTACTACCAACATTCATGGTAGTGCAGCTCTGATCAACAGCTTGGTCTGAGATCTGTATGGGAGTAGAAGCAAGATTTGTACTAAAATACGGTTTGCATCTACCCTTCCTCTCCTTCCAGGCTTCAGATATTTGAGTGTCAATAACATCCCTTTTATACCCTCTACTCACAAATTCTTCCTTAAGTGAAGTGAGGGCTATTACTAACTGAGCATCATCACTCTGTAGACACATGATGCAAAAAATATGTCCACAAAGCACATTTAGTTTAGTATGATTAGGATGCATACTGTTATTATGTAAAATATTGTTTCTTCTAACACTCTTCCTGTACACGCTAGTGGACACAGAATATAAGGCATCCCTGCTAATCTGTACATCTAAAAACTCTATCTGTGTGGAAGAATATTTATAAGTAAATTTAAGAAAAGCATTCACTTCATTAATATACTGTAAAAATTCCAGTAGGGATTCCTCAGAACTTTGCCAAAGCAAAAAAATATTGTCCACAAAACTCGTGTACCATCTAATCGATGTACCAAATCTGTCATTAGATAGAATATGCTGAGTTTCCCAGTTACCCAGTGTTAGGTTGGCGTAGCTATTTGCACAGGCTGTGCCCATAGCCACGCCAGCCTTTTGCAGATAAAAGATGTCATTGAAAACAAATACATTGTTCTCTAAAATAATTTCTAAAAGAGTACAGAGAAGACTAACTTTATCAGTAGGCATATTATGTGTGAGTAATATCTGTCTGACATTCTCTATCCCCCAATCATTTGGGATGACAGTGAATAAGGAGGCAATATCTAAAGTGACAAAAAAGCAAGGTCCTGCAATAACTTCAGCGTAATCACTAAGCTGAGAAAGGAACTCCTTCGTATCTGTCAGTACGTCTTACACCTATCTAAAACAATATGTATGTTCTTTTCTATGAATATCGACAAAGGTTCAGTTGACCAGCCTCTGCTAGATACTATGGATCTCATTGGGGGTTTCAATAGACTCTTATGTACCTTAGGAAGGCTGTACAATATAGGAATGGTAGGAGTTTCAACCTTGAAGTAATCAAATAGCGGTTCTGAAATTAAGCCAGTTATCAAAAGATCAAAAGCCAGGAATTCCACCTTTTCAATAATTCCTTTGAGTACCACTGCTGACAGGAAAATATATGCATCAGTGTCTCCCAATAATTCCATCATACCAGATAAATAGGTATTCTTATCAAGTACAACAATACCACCGCCCCCTTTGTCAGCTGGTCTTAATTCAATGCTATTCATATGTTTTAACTCAAATGAAGCCTGCCTTTCACGGTGCGTCCTATTAAAAAAACAATCATTCTGTCTTCCAATAAACTTCTGTCTCAACTGCTTATCACATATATCTACAAACAACTCTATAGTAGGATTAGTGGGAGGCACAAATGTACTTGTTTTTTTAAAAATATTTTCATTATCTATATTATTGTTAAATATGGTTTTAAGTGTAAGAGTTCTACCAAACAACTTTAAATCACGTAGAACGTCAGTCAAAACAGGCTTTTTGGGCAGGAACAAACATTAGCCTGTTATTTAGAACAGAAATCTGTGTCTCAGTCAATATAGCAGATGAAATGTTAATTACTAGACCTGCTTCATTCTTGTCCCGGTCCTCGTTAGGTCTTCTTCGCTCTGAAGGCGTCGAATCCTGGGGTTTGTATACAGATTCCTGGATCTGCCTCGTATCAGTAGCGGATCCTTCAATAAAAAAAGTGTTCCGGCTGTATTAGATACAGCCACATCTCTCACAGTCTTCAGTGAACCATGCTGTGGCATGTTAGTTTCTGTCTTACAGAGATTTAATTATTAATAGGAGCAGCCAAAACGGTGTCTGCAGTGTTTACTTGATTATTTGCATTATTGATATTCCTTTCTGTCTCAGTCGTTAAACTGGATGTGCTCACTGTAACACTAGGAGTGTAGGATAATTGTTGTGAATGTACGAGCCCTGGATCAACTGTACGGACAGTCTCAAGCATCCGCCCACTTCCTGTGGCGTATTACGAGGTTGAGTGAATCATTGGTCTCTCTCTGGACCAAGAGAAAACATTGCCGTTTTCAAAATTAGATTTATCCCGTTGAATCTTTTTAGCCTTCACATTTGAGAGTCTCTTGTCATATGCTGAAATGTTGTCAGACAGAACATCCATCTTGTCGCCAGTAATATCCACAGAGTAGGTGTCAAAAATATTGTTCTGCAATAATTCAATTTGTTTGTACAGCTCCGCCTCTTCAGGTCTAAAGAAATCTATCAGCAACTGCATATAACTTGCACTATACTCCAGGTTAAGCAGTTGGCAACGTCTTAACAATTCAGGGTAAGTTGAGCCATAAGAAGGCATCGTTAAGACCCTGAGCCCTCTTGGTGCTATTTGTAAATTCAGTGAAGTTTCCAAGTGTAAGCGTTGCCACTGCAAATGCTTATACTTGTAGAGGGCATTCTCCAGAGAACAATAGTCTTTAATAAATGTCTCTGACCTATTCAGGTCCGGGATTGTACTATTGGATAGTAGATTCACTGTTCCATTCAATAAAGGATTGCTCTGATCTTGCAAAAGTGTATTTAGGCGATTATAAACAGATCTATTAGACATAGCATTAGTAGGAAACAAGGCAGTATCATGTAATCCAGTATTACCTTCAGCCATGCTCAATCACAAGAAAACAACAAACTTAGATAAATGAATAAAGTAAAACCTCATAATTGATGAAGGAACCACAGAGGAAATAAAAAATGAAGTTTCACAAACGATCACAAAGGTTCCAAACACAGCAGACACAATAGTACTTTATTCAGAAAACTTGAACTGGTAAGTGCTTTCATGGATATCAACTCCGCTTCATCAGACCATACTAAATAAACCCCACAACTGATGACTATTTAAAAATTAAAACAGCCTATCAGGTTAAAGTCTAAAAGAGGGTAATCAGCCCATTATAAGTGTTGTACAATATATGTTACCGATATAAACTTGCATTGTACTCACTGAGAACAACCTAAAAATTAAAAATGTCTATAAAAATATATAATATACATATAGTATTATTTAAAATTGTAAACATGATGTAACCAGTAAAAATGTAACTCATGAGAAATAGCACATAAGAAAACAGACTGACAATATACACACAGCTAAAATATAGCATTTGTTATAACAACAGGGACTAGCGGTGTTTAAGTGCTCTAGTCCTTAGAAAAGGTTTAACTGATACCTTGCTATTTAAACCTGGGGGTTTATCGGCTTGTAACAGTGGAATCCATTTCTGTTCTATAGATTCAGTCTTATTTTTGAGGTCACCACCCCTGATATTAGCATGTACAAGTTCTAAAGCTAAAAACTTAAACTTGTGACTAGGGCCTGTTTGAATAACATGCATAGCTAGAGCGCTAGATTCTCTTACACTTAAAACCATATTTAACAATAATATAGGTAATGAAAATATTTTTAAAAAAACAAGTACATTTGTGCCTCCCACTAATCCTACTATAGAGTTGTTTGTAGATATATGTGATAAGCAGTTGAGACAGAAGTTTACTGGAAGATAGAACAATTGTTTTTTTAATATGACGCATTATGAAAGGCAGGCTTTATTTGAGTTAAAAAATATGAATAGCATTGAATTAAGACCAGCCGACAAAGGGGAGGTATTGTTGTACTTGATAAGAATACCTATTTATCTGATATTGACGGAATTATTGGGAGACACTGATGCATATATTTCCCTGTCAGCAGTGGTACTCAAAGGATTTATTGAAAAGGTGGAATTCCTGGTTTTTGATCTTTTGATAAATGGCTTAATTTCAGAACCGCTATTTGATTACTTCAGGGTTGAAAATTCTACCATTCCAATATTGTACGGCCTTCCTAAGGTACATAAGAGTCTATTGAAACCCCCAATGAGATCTATAGTGTCAACTGAACCTTTGTCGATATTCGTAGAAAAGAACATACATATTGTTTTAGATAGGTGTAAGACTGTATTGAGAGACATGTAGGAGTTCCTTTCTCAGCTTAGTGATTACGCTGAAGTTATTGCAGGACCTTGCTTTTTTGTCACTTTAGATATCGCCTCCTTATTCACTGTCATCCCAAATGATTGGGGGATAGAGAATGTCAGACAGATATTACTCACACATAATATGCCTACTGGTAAAGTTAGTCTTCTCTGTACTCTTTTAGAAATTATTTTAGAGAATAATGTATTTGTTTTCAATGACATCTTTTATCTGCAAAAGGTTGGAATGGCTATGGGCACAGCCTGTGCAAATAGCTACGCCAACCTAACACTGCTTAATTGGGAGACTCAGCATATTCTATCTAATGACAGATTTGGTACATCGATTAGATAGTACACGCATTTTGCGGACAATATTTTTTTGCTTTGGCAAGTTCTGAAGAATCCCTACTGGAATTTTTACAGTATATTAATGAAGTGAATGCTTTTCTTAAATTTACTTATAAATATTCTTCCACACAGATAGAGTTTTTAGATGTACAGATTAGCAGGGATGCCCTATATTCTGTGTCCACTAGCGTGTACAGGAAGAGTGTTAGAAGAAACAATATTTTACATAATAACAGTATGCATCCTAATCATACTAAACTAAATGTGCTTTGTGGACAAATGTTTCACATCATGTGTCTACACAGTGATGATTCTCAGTTAGTAATGGCCCTCACTTCACTTAAGGAAGAATTTGTGAGTAGAGGGTATAAAAGGGATGTTATTGACACTCAAATATCTGAAGCCTGGAAGTAGAGGAAGGGTAGATGCAAACTGTATTTTAGTACAAATCTTACTTCTACTCTCATACAGATCTCAGAACAAGCTGTTGATCAGAGCTGCATTACCATGAATGTTGGCAGTAAGGTCAGAATGCCTCTGACTTTTGCCAGCAACATTAGTATGGTATGTGGCACTATTAGTGATAATTTGGACATTTTATTAACTATACCCGAACCACAAGGTGTGATTGGCAATAAACCTGATTTTACATTCAGGAATAATAAATCCCTTAAAAATCAATTATGTTATAGACCATTGAATCCCTCCAGCTATACCCAATCTGATAAAATGGGTACTTATACCTGTAGAAGATGTATGGCCTGTGTGTGTATACATAATGGGGGTCACTTTCTCCATCCTCACATTGGTTTTAAGATTGACACTAGTTTTTATACAGACTGTCATACCAATAATTTGGTGTATTTTTGTTTTTGTACCACCTGTTTTTGTTATTATATAGGCAAGACAAACAGAGCATTCAAGGATAGGATCCTTGAACATTTGAGAGATATTAGGAATGCGAAAGAATCTAGCACTCTAGCTATGCATGTTATTCAAACAGGCCCTAGTCACAAGTTTAAGTTTTTAGCTTTAGAACTTTTGCATGCTAATATCAGGGGTGGTGACCTCAAAAATAAGACTGAATCTCTAGAACAGATATGGATTCTACTGTTACAAGCTGATAAACCCCCAGGTTTAAATAGCAAGGTATCAGTTAAACCTTTTCTAAGGATTAGAGCACTTAAACACCGTTAGTCCCTGTTGTTATAACAAATGCTATATTTTAGCTGTGTGTATATTGTCAGTCTGTTTTCTTATGTGCTATTTCTCATGAGTTACATTTTTACTGGTTACATCATGTTTACAATTTTAAATAATATTATATGTATATTATATATTTTTATAGACAATTATGTTTTTAATTTTTAGGTTGTTCTCATTAGTGAGTACTATGCAAGTTTATATCAGTAACATATATTGTACAACACTTATAATGGGCAAATTACCCTCTTTTAGACTTTAACCTGATTGGTTGTTTTAATTTTTAAATAGTCATCAGTTGTGGTGTTTTATTTAGTATGGTTTGATGAAGCGGAGTTGATATCAGTGAAAGTGCTTACCAGTTCAAGTTTTCTAAATAAAGTACTATTGTGTCTGCTGTGTTTGGAACCTTTGTGGTCGTTTGTGAAACATGACATGGACAGTGTATGTGATGTGCACACCTCCCACATGCATGTACAGTGACATGTGGAATTGTACCTTGGGTGTCTGGCCTGTATTGTGTACACAGATTATTATCAGATGTGCCAGTCCTGGCCTCATGTGGTGGGAACTGGTAATGGACAGCAGATTTACCCTGCACCTACTTTGATAGCATGCTAACGGCATTCCCTGGTGTCAGTGGCATCTGTCCATACAGGGCATGTTTTCAGGCATGGTATGTCCTTTGTGGGTCACATTTGATGGCACCCCAGGTGTTGCAGTTGTCCAGTGGGGAACATGGGGAAGGTGCACTGTCTCCATGTATGTGCCTATTGGAGAGATGGACAGGGTGCCATGCCCTCTGTAGGCCACTGCAATCACTCCACAGTTACTATCAGTGGGCAATATGCAGTTTACTACCAACATAGCGGCTGTTGCCTAGGCAAGTGTGTGTATGAGACATGGGTTGAGAGTATTCTCTGAGTAATACTAGGCTTGATAACTTTGTTTGCCTGGCCTTGATGTCACATGTATGGGTATGGATTTGCACCCCAGCCTCTCAGCTATTTCACATCTGTTATCCCTGTATGGTGTACATTGTGATATATACTAGGGCCACTATGTAAGAAATTAGCAAAACTCGCTCCACATTGGGACCAGTTGTTACACACTCACAACCACCTCCACACAGGATATAAGTTACAAACACACACACACACACACACACACACACACACACACACACACACACACACACACACACACACACACACCTGTCATGTTTGGGATTAGAACTCCTACCTAACTAGTTTATTATACTACAGCACTACGCAGTTATAGTACGCGCCATCAAGATTACTGGAGTACTCCTTCCCCAAAGGTGTATTTCACATTGGATGACTTCAGCAGGATTGCCGAAGTAGGGCATTTGAATTGTAGTGAGTGTGGCTAGGCTAAAATTCATTGCTCCCTACACAAACATTGAAACCCACACAAAACATCCACAACCGACATGTGTGGGTATAGAACCACTAACAGAGGTCTATATCACACTACATCATAAAGCTGTTATAGGATGCACCGTGGGGATTACTGGTGTACTCCTTCCCGAAAGGTGTATATCACATTGGATGACAGCAGGATTGCCAAAGTAGGGCATTCAAATTGTAGTGAGTGTGGCTAGGCTAAAATGCATTGCTCCCTACACAGACATTGAAACACACACAAAACATCCAGAACTGCCATGGGTGGGAATAGAACCCTACCAGAGTTCTATATCACACTACAGCAGTATGCAGTTATGGCACATGCTATGGAGATTACTGGGCTACATCCTTCCCAGAGGTGTATTTCTAGGTGGATGACATCAGCAGCCTTACCAAAGTAGAGCATTTGAATTGTATGGAGTGTGACTACCCTAAAAATCATTGCTCTCTACACAGACAGAGTCAGACAGACACACACACAAGCACAGACACACTTGCCAAGTCTGGGATTAGAACTCCTACCTAACTAATTTATCATACTACAGCAGTACACAGTTATAGGATGCGCTACGGAGATTACTGGACTGCAACCTTCCCAGAGGTGTATTTCTAGGTGGATGACATTAGCAGCCTTGTAAAAGTAGAGCATTTGAATTGTAGGGAGTGTGTCTACCCTAAAAAGCATTGCTCTCTACACAGAGTCAGACAGACAGACACACACACACACACACACACACACACACACTTGCCAAATCTGGGATTAGAACTCCTACCTAATTAAATTTATTACACTACAGTAGTACGCAGTTATAGGACATGCTACTGAGATTACTGGGTACAACCTTCCCAGAGGTGTATTTCTAGGTGGATGACATCATCAGCCTTGCCAAAGTAGAGCATTTGAATGGTGGGGAGTGTGACTATCCTAAAAAGCATTGCTCTCTAAACAGACAGACAGACACACACACACACACACACACACACACACTTGCCAAGTCTGGAATTAAAGCACCTACCTATTTTATCACACTACAGCAGTACACAGCTATGGCATGCGCTACAGAGATTACTGGGCTACAACCTTCCCAGACATGTATTTCTAGGTGGATGACATCATCAGCCTTACCAAAGTAGAAAATTTCAATTGTAGGGAGTGTGACTACCCTAAAAAGCATTGCTCTCTGCACAGACAGAGGCAGAAACACACACACACACACACACACACACACACACACACACACACACACACACACACACACACACACAGTTGCCATGTCTGGGATTAGAACTCCTACTTAATTCGTTTATCACACTACAGCAGTACGCAGTTATGGGATGCACCATGGAGATTACTGGGCTACAACTCTCCCAAAGGTGTATTTCACAGTGGATGACCTCAGCAGGCTTGTCATAGTAGGGATATGGGGAGGGCAGTGTGTGTGCATGGGCCATAACCCATTCATCTAGAGGTTGACACGCCACATGCGGGCTCACACAAGGTCATGTTTCACAGGTACGTGTATACAGCTGCTAGATAACTACTTCCTTGTACAGTCATGTTGCACAGCTAGCAGGTGCACCACATAATCTGTAATGCTGACAGATACTGGTGGCTCGTATCTGAGGTGAGTGACATCTGAACCTCATGTGGTTGTGGCCCTTTGGCTGTGTGCTGGGTGGGACAGGCCCGGATGGCTCCTTGTCACATTCACCCTCTTCCACACATTTATGTACATCTACCTTTGGCTTATTATAGTGTGTTGTCCTTATATATATATATATATATATATATATATATATATATATATATATATATATATATGTCTGTATTCCTATCCACTGTGCGTGTAAGGCATGAGTGGTGCATACTGGGGAGTGTCTGCACTAACATCTGTGATTGCCAGATATGTCTGGTTCACTGGTGTTTGCAGACATGGCCTTCATGTGTTTGTGTGTGTGAACATGCCAGTATGACCTTTCAGTATGTTGTTGACTGACATTGCCTTCATTTCTCTAAGTGTGTGAGCATGTCCAGTATGCCCGTCTGTATTTAATGTGTAGATCGAGTCCAGGTAGTTTGTACTGCAGTGCTGACCTTTGTGTTGTACACCTACAGGTAGCATGCTGTTTCTGCAGGGTATTCGTCGATCATTTGGCATTGACTGGTACTACATTTCTGCATAGGATGGGGGGCACACCTTATTTTTTCTACATTTCTATACAGGATTGGGGGGTCACACCTGACTGTTACTATATTTCTACGTAGGATGGGGGGGCACACCTGACTATTTCTTCATAGGATTGGGGGCACACCTGACTATTTCTACATAGGATTGGGGGCACACCTGACTGTTATTACATTACTACGTAGGATGGGGGCACACCTGACACTTGTACACATTTGCTATGATTGTACTGGTATGTCAGTTACTCCATTTCATTCTGTATTCTTACCTAGCATGCTGACTAGAGGCATACCAATGTACTACAGATCTTATCTCTGGTTGCCCTACATATTAGTGTCTGACCTCCTACCCTTCAGAACTAACATCCCACTGCCTGACCTGCTGTAGACTGTCTGTGTAGGCCTGGGGGGAGGTTACCCATAGCCATCATTCAGAGGTCATAGCACAGGTTCTGTTTGGGTTTGTCTACACCTGTCCTTCTGGCTGAGACTGTTGTTGGGCATGTGAACCTCCCTGACTGGCATGTGTGAGTCACATGGACACACATGTCTCCCAGCACATTTCCTGCAGTGGGTTTTGTACCCTGTGTTGTAGTGGCTACTATGGTGACTCCAGTATGAGTTACAGATGTCATGGTGCCACTATGGGTGTCTATTTTCTGCTGCCATAACATTCAGCCACCCAATTCCCTTGTATGCTCATATCCATACCATAGATACAGGTAACGACACATTCTACTCCATTTGACAATTAGTAGGTTGATTGACTTACCTTGTGGGTGTGCCAGAATTGTGGATGGTGCTGGAGGGCGGCCTGTATCAGATGCACATAGTACACTCCCTATACATGGTTGAGCACAGGTAGTGTCATGTGTCTGTGTCAGAGAGAGAGGTGTCATTCCCTGGGTCCCTACTGTATCAGTGTATGTGCGATGCATTGTCTCTTTGCCATAGCCTTGGCATACTGGGCACGCCTCTATCTGCCTACTGGGGCAGGCTCAGGTTGTTCCTCCTCTGAGTGACTCTGTACCTGTGCAGGCCTTGGCATTGGTGGGGGGCTGTGTGGCCCTGCCCCATGCTGTTCCTGCTGCAGCTGTTTCCGCAGGAACATTTTGTGTAGTATGGCACATACCATAACAATTTGGGTACATGTAGCTGGTGAGTACTGCAAGGCTCCACTGGATGTGCCCAGACACTGGAACTGTGACCTGAGCATCCCAAATACACAGTCTATTATAAGTCTGGTCTGTGCGCGTGCCTCATTATGGCATTTTTGTTCAGGTGTGTGTGCATTTCTGATGGGTGTCATCAGCCACTGCTCCAGTGTGTAACCCGAATCCCACACTAGGTGATCGTAGGGGATGTCCCCATTGGCAAATCTCAGTCATAGCTTCCAAGACAGCCAGCACACACATTCATTATAATGGCCTGGGCATCACAGATGACCTGGCAGTTGATGGAGGGGTTGACCCTGCGGTTGATGCAGGCCCTACCCTGATCACCGGGTGGTGCTTTGATGCATATGTGCATGCAGTCTATAGCACCTACTACCTCAGGGTATTCTGCTATTTGGTGGAAGAGACGCATATTGCTGGCCAACACCTCACGGGTGTTAAGGAAACATACTTGCTCACTGGCATGTTCTGACATGACATCCAGGAACTGGTGGAATACTCTGGATGCTAATGCATGTGATTTCCCCATGATATCCCCAGTTGAGCTTTGGGAGGTACCTGTGGCTAGTATTCCTAGGCTTACACATACCTTGGTATCCACTGGGATGGGTTCCCCTCGGTCAATTTGGTGTGTCAGGCATGGCCGGCACAGCTCAACAATTTGCTGTAGGAGGTCCCTGTCCACCCTATAGTGCTCCACTATCTCCAGCTCATATAGCCCCTGGTAGGTTACCCTGGGTCTGTACACTCTTCTCCGTCTCCTCACTGTGGGTTGATCAGCAGCATTCACATCCTCACCACCCTCAGTCTCTTGCACTTGTTGTTCTGAGTTGCCTGCTGCAGCTGCTCTCATTTTGTAGGTTTGTTTGTTAAAAGTTACCCGCATGTATACACCGGTGGTCTAGAGTGTCGGAAAAACCAGAGGGGAAGGTGTTTGCATAGTTTATAGTAGTGTTCTGGGCTGGGCTGGTGTGCTGCCTGTGTAATTGGTTGATTCTGATACATTTCACCTGCCAGCTATGCTTGTTCTCCTTGAATACCTTCCTACTGCTGTTTTCCCTTCCCATTGCCTTCCTGTTTAAGCCCAGGGGCGTGCCACACAAACAGAGTGCTCAAATGTGCACAGTGTTGCTATTTCCTGGTTTAACTTTTTTTTTCTTCCTTTAAAACCCGGTGCATGGTGCGCAGACCCGCTTAGGCAATGTAAAGAGTGCTAGGCATATTCAGACACACCCCCTAGCTTAGCTGTGCTAAGCTAGGAGCAAACCCGAGCCACAGGGCTCCAATCCACTTACAGTATGCCTGACACCCTCCCCATGATGTCACCTAACTCCTAGGCTTGCACCAAGCTATTCCTACATTAACACTGTTGGGACCTGACTAGCATGCTGGGAAAAACTGGGATTCATTATCATTCCCCTCATTTGCATAGGATTGCCTGCTAATGCTTAGTTACATGTCTCACACTGAGCCTCCCCCCTTAGCAACCACTACTCACTGCCCATGTTGTCATGTGCCTGCCATTGACTTGCATGGCAGAATAGTGATTTTAGTTAGAATGCTTAATTTAGGTGTATTTTGTTATTTCCCCCCCAATCCCGTTTGCGCGCCGCTGCCCTACACTTAAACAGCCGAGATCAGCTAAAAAAAATTAAAAGTTGATATTTTTATTTTTTTGGCTGTTTGCAATGCCAATGGCCTTATACTTTGCCATTGGCATGCTTCCTAACTGATATACAGCCTTTATTTGGAGTTGTCACAGCTCTGTTTTGGGTTTTGCAGAAATATACTTGGTTACTAACCGAGTACATTTCTGCAGATTGCACTAGTCCTGCACGGCCGGTTGCATGCTTCCTGGATCACAAATTCACCTCATTTGCATGGATTTTTCCTGCAAATGGGGTGATTTGCATACAGGGGCTTAGTCCGTGCAGGACTAGTGCAGGAGCACTCGTGCACGCCCCTGCAGGCTGTTCCTGGATCGCACTGCAGACATATTGCCTGCTAGAGCTCCTGCACTGATCTTGCATGCTGTGCAAGGCATAGAGAATCTGGGAGATGACGAATTCACCATCAGGAGGTATTTGGTAGCACAGAGAGGATATTTACCTTTATGGACATGGAGCATTTAGCAAGGCAGAAGTAGCATGAGATGCCACTGTGTTAGCAGAGGTGCATTAAATCCATTTGCAAAATGCCATGTGTTGGATGATGTATACCATCTCATGAGGAAGTGACAAAACTCTTATCATACCAGTGATATCATTGCACTGTGCATCATATTACACTCCAATAATGACAGAAGAAGCCAAAAAGTTTAGTCTGCTATTTACATGCATGTAACATTGCTCCCCCTTGACTGCTGTAAGTTAACCCTAACCTTCAGTCTCCACATACCTCATGACTTCTTGCATACCTCTATAAAACCTTCACCCATTTTCACACTGGTAATTCATTCAAGGGGTCCACAACCCTTTCTTTGAAATAGTTGTTTCATAGATTGAGGAAGTAGCTGATCTCTGCAGTCTGATGTCTCCAAGTATGTATATTAATCAAATCCACTGGATCTCTTAATCATATCCCCTGCTGTTGTGTACACTGCTGCTGACTCACTTTCCATGAACCACACCAGGCTTGTACCGACATTTCTCTTTTTTCCCATGTCATAGGATCCCAGGCCCTCATATTCTTATGCTAACTCCCTTGTATCTCATACCAATATTTCTGATTCCCCTAGTGGCCTGTATTGGCCTATAATTCAATACTGCTTCACTATACTACTGTTTAACATGCTCAATTCAATATTTCCTCTCTTGTGTGTCAACTTACAGAGGGAAACCTTTAGCTCCTGCCACAAATGCTACCATTTTTTCTTTTCTTTTCATATTAATTTTACATTTATTATGTAATCCCTTTTTCTTTCATGCTTATTTATCTCAAATGCATTTATCTGGTATGATTTTTATAAATTTGTTTGATCTTGATATTCTTCTCTTACAATTGTTTTATAAAATCTGATGTGAAGTTGTACTATCTCGCCGTTTTTTTCTTACAAACGGGTTCGGCTCCGAGTCGGCCGCTTTCCAAGCTCAGACTCTCAGAGAAGCTCGAGACCTAGTGGATATCCCATGATTCCTTGCTGTAACTCCCCAGATCTAGTTTGCCGCTGCAAAGATAGCAAGCTTTCAAGAGTGAAGCTCGGGCCAGTGAAAACTTTCTTATTTAAATATTTTTTGTAGTTTAAGAATTTTTTGTGTTAAATTAGTTTGGTAGAGTAGATTTTTTATAGTAATTTAGTAGTTGAAGGGTTTTTTTTTCTCCTTAGTAGTTGACAGGGCTCTGTCATTATATTAATATATACATATTATAGTCAAGTGTGCTGTGGAGTGCTTTTCTAGTAGTTTAAGATTTATAATATCTTTGGATAATGTAGTCTGTGTTTCTCTTTTGTATATATATATATATATATATATATATATATATATGTATATATATTTATAATCATAGTAGAATACTTAAGGTTATTTGTTGTGTTTTTTGTTGGACTTTAGTATGTCCAAAAAAACAAAAGTCAGGTTTTAAGAGATGTGGTTGTGGACAGAAGATGTCTGTTACTGACAACCACACCACATGTGTGTATTGTCTTGACTCTGTACATTTGCAAGAAGTCTGCTCTATCTGACACTTCTTCAGTGCTAGAGTTCTGCTAGAAAGAAGAAGGAAGTTGGTAGATAGAGGGCTTCTAAAACCGGATTTTCAGGCCTCTCTTGAAAAAGCTGACCTCTCTTCTAAGACGTCGAAGGGGTCTAAGTCTTCTAGAGGATCTTCGGAGCCTAAGTCTCCGGCTCCGAGTACCTCTGGCATGATTCGAATATGGTTCCACAGACCTCGGGACTGAGTATCGATCCGCCTGTTCGATCTCTGGTGGTGGAGCCGATATTCGATGCACCCCAATCACCTATCCTCCAGTCAGTGCATTCTTCGGCTCCTTCGACCCATTGCTCTTCACACTCCTCCAAATTATCTGATGTGGATCTGGATCGAGTGGTGAAAAGGTTATTGGAGATCCCGGTCCTTGCCAAAATGTTATCTGCTTCGAGTCAAGTGACTTCGGAGCCAAATTTGCCCCTTGTTTCCTCCATTCCTCCTCCTCCGAAACCCATCGAATCTTCGGAGCCAGGGCTGATGGAACCGATGCTAGTAGAACCTATGGAGCCGAGGTTCGATCCTCTTCCCTCAGCTCCATCAACCTTGGTTTCTTCGGTACCGACGGAAGAACCTCGGGACCGACAGTCACTCATCGACTCCAGTCGTGAGAGTCGAACCGACACTTCGGTTCCGACTCTACCGCTCGGTGCTTCGGCGCAGATGTCCTCGGCCCCGTCCTCTGGTTTTGAGTGTGGGGTCTCAGTTCGGAGTGATCGACCAATCTCTTCGGAGCCGATCGATTCTTCGAATTGGGATTCTGGTGCCTTCGATGCCATGAGGAAGATTTTATCTGCTAAGACCACTACTTCCTCGGATCTGTCTTCACCTCTTCCCAAAGGGCCTCGTTCTACCTCTTCTCCTCAGATCCCTTCTAAGCGTCGAGATCCAGGGCCTCAGGAATCCCCTTCGGGTGACCCCTCCTCCCTAGATACTTCTCCGGAGGCTCCCACCGAGGAAGTGCCTAGGAAGAAACTGTGTAAGAGGAGGCACTTAGATTCCCCTCAGGAATCTCTTACATCAGATACTGACTTGGAGGAATCAGAAGGGTCCCCACGGTCCCCCTCGGAAGATGTCTCATTTTCAGACATTCTAGAAATCCTGAAACAAAGAGGGGATTTGCAGTCCCTTGCTCCTACTGAGGACGAGTCTGTTCTCCTGAAGGCCTTTGGATCTCAACCATCCACCTCTTGGGTTACTCCGCCCTTCGATGAACTAATGGAACTAGTTGCTCGAAGGGTGTGGGAGTCTCCTGACACCATTGAACCAGTCCCTCGGAGGCCTAATAAGTTCATTACTGCACCATCAGACAAGTCCTTCTTGACAAAAGGAGTTCCGGTAGATACTATGGTGGTGGCGGCGGCCACTAAGAAAGAGATGGAGTCTTCTTCTACTGTCCATCCTCCTAATAAAGATTCCAGGACTATGGACAGATATGGAAAACGCATTTTCAGTTCGGCGACATTTTCCATGAGATCGCTAAACTACCTAACTTATTTCACATGTCTTCAACGAGATCTCCTCAAAGAACTAGGAGACACTCTCCAGGGTAATGTAGCTGATACAATCTCTGACAAGGTGAATGCACAACTCAACACCCTAAATTCCATAGTCAACTCATCCATGCGGCTCATTTCATATGCTGCCGAGGGTTCGAGTAGAGCGGCGGGTTCAGCGATAGCTCTTAGGAGACAATCCTGGATGCGCCTGTGCTCCTTTGCGGAAGCCTTTAAGTCTTCATTTGTAAACACCCCCTTTGACAGATCGGCCTTGTTCGGTCCAAAGGTTAAGGAGACGCTTATCAGGTGTGAGCAAGAAGGAAAGACTCTATCTGCCATCGGAGTCCGTTTTTCCACTCCAACCAGACCGTACCCCAAAGGGCAACAAAGTGGGAAAATGTGGTTCCGGAAACCTCAGGAAGCTTTCCAAAACACACCTACAGATACCTCCTCCAGAGGCAGAGGAAGAGGTCAAAATGGAAGACGCCGTCCAATCGGCAGTGGTGGTCCGCAAAACCAGGGTGACAGGGACCAGTTCTCTGGCAAACCCTGTCAGCATTCCTGAAGGGAAGCCCAGCTGTTCTACTCTGGAGACAGTCGGGGGTCACTTAGCTTTACACCCAAATGCCTGGCTAAACATCACAACAGATTCCTGGGTGAAAAGCATCATTACCAGAGGTTACCACATTCCCTTTATAAGAAATCCCCCTGTATTTGCAAAAAGTCCAGACGTTCCACCCAGTCTGAGAAAACTAGCAGAGATAGAGATTCAAAATCTGCTAGACAAAAGAGTCATCCAGCCAGTCCCGGCAGACCAAAGAGGATTCGGAACTTACTCAAGGTTCTTTTTAGTGCCAAAGAAGACGGGGGACTGGAGGCCCATTCTAGACCTCAGCAGGCTCAACGCCTTTGTAAAGAAGGAGAAGTTCCAGATGGTCATGCTGCAATCAATCCTCCCTTTTTTGTCAAAGGGGGAGTGGATGTGCTCTATAGATCTCAAGGATGCATACTACCATATCAAAATGGACAGAGCATTCAGAGATCATCTGCGTTTTCGTCTGGGAGACAGTCATTACCAATTCAGAGCCCTGCCCTTTGGTCTCACCACAGCCCCCAGGGTGTTCACCAAATGCATGGCGGTGGTTACGGCTCATCTGAGACGACTAGGATTCCGAGTGTTTCCGTATCTGGACGACTGGCTCCTTACTGCCACCACCAAGTATCAACTTCTGTGGACAAGAGACTACTTAATACATCTTTGTTCTCATTTAGGTATCACTCTAAATTTCAAGAAATCTGCATTATTGCCCTCGCAGCATATTACCTTCTTAGGAGCAGAAATAGACACCATCAACGAAAAAATCAAGTTGCCTCAATCCAGAATTGTCTCACTGAGGGATCAGTTATCCAGCCTTCTAGTTTTCGACAAAGCACCGGCGTCACAGATACTACAACTTTTGGGCACAATGGCGGCGGCCTTAATAGCAGTTCCCTTAGGCCGAATGCACATGCGGATATTACAATGGCTACTTTTCGCTCAATGGTCCTACCAGAGTCTACCTTTATCATACGAGATTCGATTGACAACTCTTTGCAAGAAAGATCTCACTTGGTGTTTAATCAGCGACCAAGTGACAATCGGTCGTCCCTTTGTTCTTCTGCAACCCGTAGCCACAGTGACCACGGATGCTTCCCTGATAGGGTGGGAGGGGCTTTTTCAGGGAAAGACTATCCAAGGCACTTGGTCAGTTATGGAGACTCATTTGTATATCAACGTCCTGGAGCTGAGAGCAGTGCTCCTAGCATTGCAGCACTTTCACAACTCTCTACCTCTAGGTACGATTGCCATCCAGACGGACAACATGTCGGTAGTCTGGTATATCAACAAACAAGGGGGAACCAAGTCCTATCCCCTATGCCGCGAGGCCCTGAAAATATGGCAGTGGGCTGTATCCACCGGACGCTTTCTGACAGCAACACACATCCCGGGATCTTCCAGCGTGATAGCCGACAGTTTAAGCAGGGCTATGCTGCTGCCTCATGAGTGGTCTCTAAAACAGAGTGTGGCAGAACAGATCTTCCTCCGATGGGGCCGGCCTTGCTGCGACCTGTTTGCATCCCCAGTGAATGCCAAATGCAGCAGCTACTTTGCCCTTTATCCCCCACCGGGGAACAAATCAAGGGACGCACTCGTGCACGATTGGCCCCGGGTCTCCTTTATGCCTTTCCACCGATCCCCTTAATTCCCAGATTTATTCAGGAAGCCAAAAGTCTAGGAAGGACAGTTATATTGATAGCCCCGTCTTGGCCTCGACAAATTTGGTTCCCTTTTCTGCAGAAATATCAACTGGAAGAACCGTGGATCCTGGACCCAGTGCCGGACCTGCTGACCCATTCGTCGGGAGTTCTTCATCCTTCCCTTCTCTCCCTAAATCTAACAGCTTGGCTGCTCCAATTCCCTCTTTAGCCAGGTCTACTGATTTGTCCCCTGCCGTCCAGCATATCATAGTTTCTTCTCACAAACTGTCTACCAGGAAATTATACAATAGTAAGTGGAAATGATTCGTACATTGGGTTGCTCGCTACAACATTGATCCATTTGTGGCACCACTTCATATCATTCTGGAGTTTTTATCCTCATTGTTCAATAAGGGCTCAGCAGCTGCCACCATAAGAGTACAATTGGCTGCTATCTCAAGCTTTCATGTAGGATATGATGGATTTAACATTATGGCGCATAGGCTTTGTAAAGCATTTCTAAAAGGAACCCATCACCTCAGACCACCGGTTAGACACCCTATTTCTCCCTGGAATTTAAATCTCATATTATCACAATTGATGCTTTCCCCATTCGAACCAACTTCTTCATGCCATCTGAAATTCCTTTCGTGGAAGACTATTTTCTTGGTAGCCATTACTTCCGCACGTAGAGTGTCTGAACTGCAGGCATTGTCCTCCAGACCGCCATATTTAATTTTTCACCCAGACAGTTTCTCTTAGGACTAACCCCACTTTCCTTCCCAAAGTGTGCTCAGAGAGCAACCTAAATCAATCCATCGAACTTCCTACCTTCTTCAGACATCACACCAACAAACTAGAATATATGTTGCATAAGCTTGACGTGCACCGGCAGCTAAGGTTCTACCTTGACTGTACTAAGGATTTCAGACAGACTGAACAGCTGTTTGTTTCGTTCGCTGACAACAGGAAGGGACATGCAGTTTCAAAAACCACTTTATCCAGATGGCTGGCTAACTGTATCAAATTTGTTTACGCATCTACCAATCAGTCATTGTCCTCTGACGTTAAAGCCCATTCTACCCGGGCGGTGTCTACATCCCTGGCGTATGCTGCCCGTTTGCCTTTAGATGTTATCTGTGCAGCTGCCACATGGTCTAAGCCTCACACATTCATCACTCACTATAAAGTGAACAGGGCTTCCAGAGACAGGGCCTCCTTTGATTCCACTGTGCTCAGGAATGTTCTACCGTGAGCCACCCAGGATTAGGGTGCTTGGGACGCTACCCGTTTGTAAGAACAAAACAGCGAGATAGTACAACTTCACATAAAGAAGTTATGTACTTACCATAACGTTCCATGTGAGTTGTACATCTCGCCTTTTTGTTCTTACATTCCCTCCCTCCGTCCCCCTCCGTGGAGAGTGATGATTGCCTTAGCAGGGAGGTCAGTTTTTTGGTCATTTTTAGATCAGCCTATCCTTGGGCAGGTTGCCTCCTTCCTCTATTCCTGTTTTCTTCTGGAATTCACGATTCAGGGGGTTGGTACCTTTCCTTGGTTTCCTGCGTTGCAGCTTGCTAGATCTGGGGAGTTACAGCAGGGAATCATGGGATATCCACTAGGTCTCGAGCTTCTCTGAGAGTCTGAGATTGGAAAGCGGCCGACTTGGAGCCGAGGGATCGGCTCCGAACCCGTTTGTAAGAACAAAAAGGTGAGATGTACAACTCACATGGAACGTTTTGGTAAGTACATAACTTCTTTTTATCTCACTCCAACACCCATTTAACCCCTCTTCAAAAGCTCATTGTTCAACATCTACTAATGAGTAAGTGCCTTTTATACTGTAATAGTTGCCTTTGCTTTTATATGAATTAAATGTATGCGTAATTTTAATGTATATTATTTAATTTCTGTCCATTTATATTACTGAATATCTGTTTAAAATGTTTGTAATAAACTGGAGCTTTTCTCCCCAGGCCTCCACTGAAAATATTTTTTGACTAAAATCAGTCAAACAACCCAGTAAACAAAATCAAAATAAAAAATTAGAAAATAAAAATAAAAGTATGAGTGATATTGATCTACTGTTTTAATTTGTAATCTGCAGAGTTTTTCTTCCCGGCCTCTCTGCTGAAGATGTGATGTTAAGTTGTCTATCTTGCCTTCATTCTTGCTGGTTGGATTCGGAGCCGATCCTCAGCTCCGACTCTGCCATCTTCAAAAGCTCGAGAGCTACTTACTGGCTCAAGGCCCCCCTATATCCCATGATGCCTGACGCTAGATACCCAGATCTCGTTTGCCGCTTCTGCTGCGAGGTTGCTTTTACTGGCTCAGGTCATATTTTTCAATTTTATTGTAGTATATATAAAAATTTTATATTGTAGTTGGTGTTTAGAATAGTTATTGTAGTTATAGTAGTTGTAGCTATCTATTTGTAATTTAGTCTCCTTCCCTTGAAAACTCGTTTTCTTGTTAGAGAGTCCCCCCCGCCCCCCCCCCCCTTTTCTCTTCTTAAAGGTAGCCGTTTTTAGTTAGAGGCTAATCCTTGTTTTCAATTTTTATGTAGTAGTTTCTTAATTAGAAATTGTTGTAGATTAGTAGGTCTATTTACTTTTTCTCGGATAATAGTGTATGTGTGCTGTTAGGGTGTGGTAACTTGTGTTGAGTGCGTGTGTTTTACTAGTTACCTACTTCCCTTCTGTTACTTTTCCTCTGTAATTATTTTTTTCCTTTTACAGGAATGTCTAAAGATACGAAAGTATCTGGATTCAAGAAGTGTGACTCATGCTGTCAGAAGATGTCTCTGACAGATGGTCACACTTCTTGTGTCTACTGTTTGAAGCTTACACCTGCAGGACTCTTGTTCGGTGTGTCACACCTTTAGTCCAAGAGTCCTGCAGGAGCATAGGAATACGCTAATCCTTAGGGGTTTGCTCAAACCTGAAGGGTCACCAGCTAAGGCTCAGCCAGTGAAACCCTCTAAGCCAACGAAGCCACCGGCTCCCAGTTCGGAGCCATTGTCGGGTATGGCGTCTGCTTCAACTTCGGTTCCGATGGGAACCGAAGTACCTATCTCCCAGTCGGCCCCGACTCTGGTGTCGGAACCATCAGGGATTTGAAAACGCTCTAGATCTCCATCCCTAGATTCGATACACTTGGCTCCAGGGTCGCCTCTGTTACAGTCGGAGCGAAGTCACCGATCCCACTCTTCTCGGTCTCTAGACTATCTGACCATGATTTGGAGGGAGTGGTGAGCAGGCTTCTAAAATCGTAGGCCCTGGCTAAAATGTTATCCAGCCCCCCTCATCAGGGTTCGGCTCTGCCTGTCTTTGCAGTAGTTCCTCCTTCGACTCATCCCTTGAGTTCGAAGCCGGAGCTTGCTGAGGCTCAGATCGTGGAACCGTCGATGCCGATACCTACCCTTTCGGTTCTGTCGTCGGCTCCGATCGCCTCCATGGTGCCGTCCTTGGAGGGATCTGGGTGGCGGGACTCCCTCGTCGGCCCCGAGGGGGCGAGTGGCATCGGACCCTGGTCCGACCTCGTTCTCCCTCTCGGAGCTTCGTTGCAGGTGAGTTCGGCTCCTACATCGGCCTCGAAGCCATCTCTCTCAGTTCCGGGAAGGATTCCGGTCTCTTCAGAGCCGGAGCCTTCTCCGATATCGTGAAGGGGCGCCTTCGAGGTCATGTGGAGTGTGCTGGCCTCTGAGTCAGCCCCACGATCAGCCTCATCGGCTCCCCCCCATGGTGCCTGCGTCTGCCTCTGCTCCTCCTCCAGACCCCAAGTGTGGGGAACAAGTGCTCCAGGGCACCCCATTGGGTGTATCTTCCTCTTCTGAGGCCTCCCCTGGTCATTCAGAGGAGCCCCCTCGAAAGAGGAAATGCAAGAGGAAGCATGTTAACTCCCCTGAGTCTGTCACTTCAGGTACCGACTTAGAGGATTCAGAAGGGTCCCCGAGATCCTCCTCTGAGGACATCTCTTTCTCAGACATCCTTGAGATGCTTAGGCAGAGGGGGATCTGGACTACCCTTAACCCTTCCGAGGATGAGTCAGTATTCCTGGACGCGTTTGGTTCCTGACCCTCCACCTCCTGTGTGTCTCCACCTTTCGATCCACTGATGTCTGTGGTGGCTCGGAAGGCGTGGTCAGCCCCAGACACAGTGGAACCAACCCCCTGAAGACCCACAAAATTTATTACTGCACCACAAGACAAGCAATTTCTGATGAAGGGTGTTCCTGTTGATGCCATGATGGTAGCAGCGGCCACAAAAAAGGAGTTGGCTGAAACTTCATCTGTCCATCCCCCTAATAAGGAATCTAGGACGATGGACAGATATGGGAAGTGGATGTTTTCCTCAGCGACCTTCTCCATGAGGTCACTGAACTACTTGTGCCACTTTACCCGCCTTCAAAGGGATCTCCTTAAAGAGCTAGGAGATCCCCTTCAAGATCCATCAGCTGCAGGGGCCCAGGATAAGGTTGCCTCCCAGCTGGAGACTCTTAATTCGGTAGTAAACTCCTCCATGCGGCTCATCTCTTATGCAGCCGATGGTGCGAGTAGGGCCGCAGGCACAGGCGTGGCCTTGAGGAGGCATGTTTGGATGCGGTTATGTGACTTTGCGGAACCCTTCAGGGCGTCTTTCACCAACACCCCCTTTGATGGTTCTGCTCTTTTTGGACCAGAGGTGAAGGATACCCTTACCAGGTGTGAGCAGGAAGGCAAGACTCTCTCTGCTGTTGGAGTCCATTTTTCCACTCCTTCAAGACCGTATCCCAAAGGTCAGAAGAGTGGGAAGATATGGTTCCGGAAACCCCAGGGAGCTGTGTCTGACATACGTGGAGAGTTCCCCTCCAGGGGCAGAGGAGGGAACAACAATAGATGCCGCCCTTGGGACAGAGGGGGGTCCGCAAACTCAGGGCCAAAGAGAATCTTTCTCTGATAAGCCCTTCCAACATCCCTGAGGTGCTGCCCGGCTGTCCACCTTCGGAGGCAGTCAGGGGAAGACTATCGCTGTACCCAAAAGCCTGGTAAAGTATAACACAAGACAAATGGGTACTGTCTATCATATCCAAAGGCTACAAAATCCCCTTCTTTCGCACTCCCCACATTCCCAACAAATCCCTTCCAGATGTTCCACCCAATCTAAGGGATCAAGCAGTTCAAGAAATTTCAAAACTGCTAAGAAAAAGAGCCATCCAGCCAGTCCCAGCAGACCAGCAAGGATCCAGAATTTACTCAAGGTTCTTTTTGGTACCAAAAAAGACAGGGGACTGGAGACCCATTCTGGATCTCAGCAGACTAAACAGGTCTGTTCAAAGAACGAAGTTCTGGATGGTCATGCTACAGTCCATTTTGCCCTTTCTGGGTCAGGACAATTGGATGTGCTCCATAGATCTTCAGGACGCGTACTACCATATCAAAATGGACAGACACTCCAGAAGATTCCTCCGCTTCTGGCTGGGAGCCAGTCATTATCAGTTCATAGCTCTGCCCTTTGGTCTCACCACATCCGCCAGGGTGGTCAACAAATGTTTGGCAGTAGTTACTGCTCACCTGAGACGGCAAGGATTCCAGGTGTTTCCATATTTAGACGACTGGCTCCTTACTGCAACCACCAGGCATCACCTGCTGCGAGCCAGAGACTACACCATCCAAACTTGCTCCAAACTAGGCATCACAATAAATTTCGAAAAGTCTGCATTGTTGCCTTGTCAATCTATTACCTTTATAGGCTCAAACTTAAATACAAAGGACATGTCAGCGAGACTTCCATTAGACAGAGTACTAGACATTCGCCGACATGTGCAGGTCTTATTAGGATGCAAAAAAATTCAGGCCAGATTTGTCCTAAAAACCTTGGGTCTCATGGCAGCGGCTATCATACTAGTCCCCCTTGCTCGTTTTCATGTGAGGATTCTTCAGTGGATGCTGTTCACACAATGGTCTTTCCAGCAACTTCCAATGTCTCACAAGATAATGATCACACAGACATACAAAAAACAACTTGCTTGGTGGATGGTCTCCCCATCAGTACCCCAGGGCAGACCATTTGCTCTTCCTCCTCCAGTGGCTACGGTGACCACGGATGCCTTCCTGATTGGGGGGGGGGGGGCATTTTCAGGGCAGAACAGTCCAAGGCACCTGGCAGCCTCACGGGTACCATCTGCATATCAATGTCTTGGAGATGAGGGCCGTGCTTTTGGCATTGCAAGCTCTTCACAACTCTCTTCCCACTGGGACCATTGCAATTCAAACAGACAATATGTCGGTCGTGTGGTACATTAACAAGCAGGGCGGAACCAGGTCCTACCCCCTATGTCGAGAAGCACTCAGACTCTGGCAGTGGGCGATCTCTTCCCAACGGTTTCTGATAGCAGCGCACATCCCTGGGAAGTCCAACGTTATAGCGGACAGGCTGAGCAGAGCAATCCTCATGCCTCACAAGTGGTCTCTCAATCAGACAGTGGCGGACCAAATCTTCCGCAAATGGGGTCAGCCTTGCTGCGACCTTTTTGCCACCCCCTTCAACAGCAAGTGCAACAATTTCTTCTCTCTTCTCCCTCTTCCCGGACACTCCCCCAGAGACACTCTAGTTCACGATTGGCCTCAGGAACTTCTTTATGCATTCCCTCCGTTCCCCCTGATTCCCAAATTAATACAGAAAGCTACCACATTAGGATGCAAGATGATCCTCATTGCCCCTTACTGGCCTCGACAAATTTGGTTCCCGTTCCTGCATCATTACCTCCTGGAGCAGCCATGGACCCCGGACCTAGTTCCAGACCTCCTGATCCATCAATCGGGTGGGCTGCACCAATCCCTTCAATCTCTCCAGCTCACTGCTTGGTTGCTCCACTTCTGACCTTAGCCAGGCTTCCGAACATCTCCCACTCGGTGCGTGAAATCATCTTATCATCGCATAAGTCCACCACTAGAAAGACTTATGCTAGTAAGTGGAAACATTTCTCTTTCTGGGTAGAGGCTAGAAATATAGATCCCTTTTCAGCCCCTTTGCACCATATTTTGGATTTTTTAGTGGAGCTTTTTCTTGCTGGATCTTCTTCTGCCATGATTATTAGAGTTCAGTTGGCTGCAATTTCAAACTTTCATACAGGTCTATCAGATACTAGTATCATGTCCCATAAACTTTGTAAAGCTTTTCTCAAAGGGACTACTTTACTCAGGCCCTCAGTGAGAGATCCCCCGCCTCCGTGGGATCTACATTTGATTTTTAGCTTCCCTGATACTGCCCCCCTTTGAATCTGCAGCTTCTTGTTCTTTGAAGTTTCTTTCTTGGAAAACCCTTCTTCTGGTTGCAATTACATCAGCCAGAACAGTTTCTGAACTTCAGGCTCTTTGTGTTCGCCCTCCTTATCTAGTTTTCCACAATGATAGAGTTTCTCTTAGGACTAATCCTTCCTTCCTTCCAAAGGTTTCTTCTGACAATAATTTGAATCAGTCTATTGATCTGCCTGTGTTTTTTCCAAATTATTCCAACAAGGCGGAATACAAATTGCATCAGTTGGATGTTCATAGACAGTTATGCTTTTACTTGCATAGAACTAAGCAAATCAGAAAATCAGACCAGCTGTTCCTGTCCTATGCTGAGGGTAAACAAGGTTTACCTGTGTCAAAAGTAACCTTATCTAGGTGGTTGACATCTATTATTACATTTATATATCAGCTAAGGAATAAAGAGCTTCCTGCTAAACCAAAAGGTCACTCCACTAGAGCTCTAGCTACTTCAGCGGCTTTTCAGGCAAGATTGCCAATGGAAACTATTTGTGCGGCAGCTACATGGGCCAATCCTCGTACCTTTATTTCACATTATAAGCTGGACATGGCCTCCA
Organism: Protopterus annectens; assembly: GCF_019279795.1. Taxonomy (NCBI): domain Eukaryota; kingdom Metazoa; phylum Chordata; order Ceratodontiformes; family Protopteridae; genus Protopterus; species Protopterus annectens. The sequence goes on along the minus strand of NC_056737.1, from coordinate 530,733,963 downwards.
GGAGCAGAGCTGATTTTGGTTCCACTGTTCTGAAGAGTCTGTTCTGATGAGCCACCCAGGATTGAGGTGCTAGGGACGCTGTCCCAACCAGCAAAAATGAAGGCGAGATAGACAACTTAACATTAAGAAGTTATGTACCTACCATAATGTTCCATGTTAGTTGTCTTCTTCTTGCCGCCTTTCTTGCGTCCCACCCTCCATCCCCCTATCCTGGTAGACCGAGAAGAGTTCCTTATGTTTTTATCACTGGCTGAGTCTTCTCTGGCTATTCCTTCTGACTAGTAGTCTCTCCAGTAGGATTTATGCATTCTAGGACAGGATTCCTGTATTATTATTGTTATTATGTCTGCAGTTAGACTTACCAAACGAGATCCGGGTATCTAGCGCCAGGCATCATGGGATATAGGGGGGCCTCGAGCCAATAAGTAGCTCTCGAGCTTTTGAAGATGGCCGAGTCGGAGCCACCCAACCAGCAAGAAAGAAGGCAAGAAGAAGACAACTAACATGGAACATTATGGTAGGTACATAACTTCTTATTCTTGCCCCATCAGGCTTTCCCAGTATAAAAACAAGCAAACAAATAAACCTTATTGTGTATGCATTGATTACACGCAAGTAGATTTGGTGGTTTTAATACTCTTATTTTTTTCCTGATTATGTTGTGCTTTTCTCTGTAGGTAGATTTTTTTGTCTATTTTTTTATTTATTTATTTTATTTTATTTACCATTTGTTAACTGGGAAAGTCCGACTAGGTTCCACAGATCCTGTTTTCAGTGGAGGCCTGGGGAGAAATGCTCCAGAAGCATGTCTTTAGAATGTGGGAGGAAGCCGGAGTACCCAGAGGAAACCCACGCGAACACAGGGAGAACATGCAAACTCTGCACAGAAGGCACCCCAGCTGAGAATCGAACCAGAGAACCTCTTGCTGTGAGGTGACAGCATTAACCACTGCACCACTGCACCGCCCCAGTATTTTATATTTGTTTTGCTTTCTTGTATTAAATCTATGACCTGCAGTTCTGTTTCAGGTCTCGTCTTGTTGCTGCAGAGTTAGAGGAGAAACACAACATCCATTGCAAAGTGTTTCCTGTTTTAACATGGCTGTGCAACCACTGAGTTAGCATATTTTGAATAAGGGGGAGTGCAGTGTGTGAGAGGGTAAGGAGTGCAGGGAGGTTACAACTGACAAAATTACTATTTTTCATTAATGTGGTTAGTGTTTCCCCCTGAGGTCTATGAAGATGGGTTTGAATCTGTGCCCCTGTTACAAAGTGTCTTCATTGAGCACTTCCTCATCAAATCTATTGGCCTTTATTAGGCAGGCTTCATTTTAGTGTTTAACCATCTGGACCCAGGTCAACAGCTCCCCATTCTAGCAAAGCTGTAACTCCTAATGGATACGAGTGACCCTGGGTGCTGCCACTGCTACTCACACAGGCAGGTTTTGAACAGGTTAAGTTTGTCCTCTTGCATACTGGTGCTACCTCTGTAGATTTGGTGAGCAATGAGGTATAGGCTTGGGAACATTCCTACCCCAGACACTATGATGGCTCCACCTCCAGATCATTCCATCTAATCAGCTCCATGACCTTTCTGAGTCCTCTGGAGCAGAGGTGTAGCAAAGGCTGAGAGAAGGGGGCAGCGTCCTCAGGTGCATAGTTTTAGGCCATGATTAGAATGTGCAGTTCCTGCATTCCTTTTTCTATAATGATATTTTTGAATGGTGTAACAGAAAAGTAATCAGTGTTTTGTGTGTGCTCAGCTGTAGCAAACTGATATTGTTTTATTTCTTCCTTTTCAAATGAAGAGCTGGTGGAGGGATCTGGCTGTAGTAAGCCAGTTGCTGCAGTAATAACAGACATTTGTTTCCTCTATCTCTTAAGTGGAAGGGAGCTGGGGAGAGCTATATCTAGCACTAGCACCAGCTTTTCCTCTGCACTGAGCTACAAAGAATGATCTGCTTCTAACTGCATGTCATCCTTCATCCCTCAACATGGAGAAAGTTGTGCAGCAAAATCTCATCACTTCTTTCCCTTCACCACACCAGCTCCATCAGACCCCTGAGCCACTAATTGAACTCGAGTCACTTGAGTTACAGGTACAGCTTCATCCATCTGTGCCAGTGGAGCTTGCATTTATGTGGATAATTGATGCTTGTGGTAGACCAGTAATTTGCAGTTTCAAGTTAGTGCTCTCAGTTTTGGTAGATACATTTGAATGACTTGAGTCTGCTGTGTCTGACCCAATGCCATACCCCATATTTCCATTTTTAAGCCAACATATTTCAGTCTCCTTGGCTAGACTTTCTGCATTCATATGATAGTGCAAGAATGACCTAGATACCCATCTTCTTGTGCACTTCATAAGTGCCACTGATGGCCTTGCTTCTCTGAAAGGAATACACATAAAACTGTTTCATTACAACACACATGAACCCTAGCAATCTCTTCAGTAGGGCTTCAGATAACTCTGTCCACGGTCCTCCCACCCATAGGTGCAATGAGTGCCAGTTCCCTACTACTTGCACTGGCACTGAAGGGGCAGTTGGTTGCTTTCCACTTTGCTACTCCCAATGCAATTCAAATATCAGTATATTTTCTTTGTCATTTGGTAAGATGTTAATGAGCTACTTCCTTTAGTTCAGGGTACAGGTTTTGATTCCTTCCACTCATATGTCTGCTCTGTGACTTTGAGCAAGTCAGCTGATCAGACTATGCTGGCCAGGTTGTTCCTGTAAAGGGATACATTTGCAAAGTAGACTTAATCATTATAGAAAAATACTCATAAAGGTCAGATAAAAAAACAACATGTATTTCCTCTAGTTGCTGCTTGATAGTATATTCCAGATTTTTATGCTGCTTCTTGAGACATATTTATTTCATGCATGTCTATGCAGTCTTTTCTGCTGTAATGACACAAACATTAACATTGTGCTTCTGTTGGATTTAATAAGCAACTTCCTATTTTTTAATGTACAGCAGGTTACTCTAGTAGCTTACTATGAAACCTAAATACTATGGATGCAAACTTTATCACCACTTTGGCTCACTAACCTCCTTTCAAGGTGATTTATCAGTTCCTTGAGGTATGCAGTGTATACTGGACAGAATTAATATCCTTGCACCATACACTTATGTACCAAAAAGACAAATAACCAGCACGGCTACCACGACCATAAAATTAAAATAGATATGTTTATTAAGAACAAGGATAAGCGCTTTCACATTCACAAATGCTTCATCAGATCCACATATTTCTTAAAACATTATCACATTTAAAATAGAGACCAACCAATCATGTTGTTCATGAATTAAAGATCCAATAAAACCATAGAAACATTATGTATGTAACTTCCTCCTTCTCAAGGCATGTTTATGTATTTTAATTTTATGGTCATGGTAGCCATGCTGGTTATTTCTTAGATGTCAGTAAGATTTAGGTTCTTAGTTTGTATTACAATATGACTGCCACCCTTCAGGTCCGGTGATGCCCTTTCATCACTGGCTATATGGCCATCACTTTGACATGCACACCAGAGCATGCATGGCAGTAAACAGAATAGCCATAAGATTTTCTCATTTCTATCCTTTGTGACTTAGCACCATTAAGCAGTCTACCCATATTCACAGCTCTACCTCTTACATCCCTGCATATTAACACAGCCTGTTTAGTCCCCCGGTTGGTTTTCAGATCCTAAATCATTCTTAATCTTAACCTCATCTCATTATAATCCACTGCCATAAAAGCCAGGTATTATCTTTGTCCTTATATTGTTACACTTTCTCTGCCATTTTCAGACACACAGTTTGATGACTCCTATCTGATGTGGACAGCCCTAACCTCATCTACATTGGTTAGGGCAGTATACAGAAATCTCTACTTTCAGGTGCAGTCCTCTATCAGCTGGCTGGATCTGTCATGGCCCAAGACTTAATTCAACCCCAGCTTCCTTTCTGCTGTGAAGTTTAGGATCTCCCAGTGGGTCTATATTATTTATTTGACAGCTTAGGTTGTCGAATGCTCAATGATCGACACCTAAGCGTCGAAATTTCAAAATCGTGAATGGCCATATACACAAATTCTTTCCTCGGGAAAGAATTTGCTTGGCCGTTATCGGGGATTTGCCCTTTCCCCAATGTAGAGCGATCTCGGAGTTGGTATATTTAGTTAGTGGGGGGGCACAGCCCCCCACATTGGGGGGTGTGGGGGGCAAAGTCCCCCACTATATTTAGGTTGAAAAGTTAATTTTATTTCCGGAAGGCTGCTCCACATCCACACCTTTATTCTATCATTAATTTTCTTATCTTTTCTTGATGCATCTGTGGATTAATACATTGTACCAGTCTACCAGTATTCTGTTCCTTCCACAGATTTAAACACCAGCTCCCTTCCTCCCTCTGTTATGTTATATCCATGCTCCTCTTTGATCTGTTTGATTCTGCATTGGATTCCATCCATTACTTGTCTTTCCAGATAAATCTATACTCTGGTACCTACATCTCCAACAATTTCTCATTCATTGATCATGTCTATGTGATGCCAGCAATATTCACCTTCCACTTCTGCATCGGTATTTGCAGCTCCCCTGACATTTTTTCAACAGACTCCTTTCAATGCTTACAAAAGCTACCCAGTTATGTTACAATCTTTTTTTTGATATTTTCTATTATTTTTGCTCTTTTTCTTTTCCCATTTACTGTCAGGGATCCTAGCCTCCTCTTCTGCATCTGTGACACTGGCAATCACGTTTCTTCTTTCAGCCATTGTGCATCACAATTCTCTTTTTTTAATGTGCTGCCTGCAGACAAAGTAACAACTGGCATCTCACTGCAACCTTCCTGGCTTGCTTGCTTTCTCCTTATTCATCATCTCAGACAGATACTTGATGTGTACATGCACTTCAATATACACATGCTCCTCCTGCTTGATGACCATGTTGGTAAACTCCTTCCCTGCCTTATTGAGTCTAATCCTTGAGATGAGTTTCAATATAATTCAGTCTTCTTTTCCAAGATTTTAACCCACTTAGTGACTGATTCATCAATTTCCAAAACAGTGTTATCTATCCCAATGATACACGTGTTTATGCCACCTTCACTTTCTACCCTATGCCATTGCCCTTCCTATCTGTACCCTTCCCTTTGAGTTACACCAGCTCCAGAATTGTTAACTTTCTGTGCTGGTTGACTTCCTTCTTGTGCTTTAGTTGCTCCCCTTCTATTCTCCCTTTCACTCTTCCTACATCCCATCTCCACAGCTCTTTTTTTCATTCTGTATCCCTTTAAGAAGGCTGAGTGCCCTTCCTTGTTTGTTGCCTTAATCTGCTGTTTTCCAATTAGTTGGCCAGTTGTCTACTGTGTCTAACTCCCATATTCTCCCCTGAAGGTCTTCCATTCTTCTGTAGACTCTGCATCTTCTACCATACAAAGTCTTCCTGTCCCACCCCTGTCCCACACAATGAACACATCACCCATCTATCTTTCTCCTACTCTTCTTGTCTGACTTCGGTTCATAGATAACTACTAGGCTAGCTGCCCTTGTGGGCCATTTTAAGCCTAGCCAGTTTCCCTTTCAAAGGAGAGAATCAAACCCTGTACCTTGTGACTGTGAGGTAAACACCTTAAACATTATACCAATCTCCAACTTGTCCTGCTCCATTCATTTTTGTCTCATTCTTGGATCCTTAACTTTTCCCCTTTTTGTTTTTATATATAAAGATATTTGTTATCCCTGACAAAATAAGCAAATGATAGTCAAATAAAAATTGAGAGACAAACAGGTATAGAAGTCAAAAGATTCATAGGGAGTTTTAAGACAACTTAGTCTCACAACCGTCCATACTTTGCCAATACTCACCTTTAGAATGTACCCCTTTTTCAAGGAGGGATAAGCTATTTAGTCCTGGAGTTAAGTAGATGGTCTCTGTCCAATCACCTAGGTTTTGTTTGAAGGATGATAAGTGTTCCAGAAAACAGGAGGAAATTGTGTAATAAATCTTTCTTCATGGTGTTCTATTTATCTTTTTATAAAACTCTAGTTCCTTACCCGCGGTGGTGGTGCTGCAGTAGCGTTGTCGCCTCACAGTAAGATGCTGTCCGGTTTGATTCTCAGCTAGAGCGTCTTCTGCATGGAGACATGCGTGAATGGGCGTACCTTCGTTGAAGGTTGTGCGTCAGGCCTGGCAAGCCGGTACGTAAAAATCAACTGCCAATCATTAGCGGACCGGAGTTCTGCTGTGGCGACCCCTAACCGGGAAAAGCCAAAAGATACAAATAAAACTCTAGTTCCTTGAATCTGATGTTTGCTAAGCTACTAAACTGCTAAGCTACTAAACTTGTGGAGAAAGAAAAGGAGCAACAGTGTCTTTAATGACATGGTAGACCAAGTACAAATCACTCCTCAAGAGTTTATAAATTGCTGAGTAAAGGGATAGAGTTTCTAATGTCTCTTGATAGTTCAAGATCTTAAACCTGAAATCTTCAACCTCTGGAGTTCTATAATTGTTTGGTATGTCAAGTGAGATTCATCCTGAAGCCAGTGTTTTTATTCTACAGTTGGTCTGTAAGGGAATGATGACATCTTTAAATTTGGATGATATACCCTTGGCTATTTGTTGGGCTACACAGAAGGATTTTCTAACCATAGTTACCCCATGATGATAGAAGGAGAGAGAAGAGTATCACGATCAAGTCCCTGACTACATTTGCATTTAATAGTGAAGTATTGTCTACTGTATGTTGAGAGTAAGAGTTGTTTGCCAAATGAAATGAGCGTACACCTTTTCACATTTAATCTGAACCCATTTTATCACACCAGGTATTAAGTAGGGTAAGTTCTTTGTGAACAGAAGATGTGCCATGGGGAGGGGAGAGGTCATGACAGTAACAACCAATTTGTAGTCATCTGCAAATTTAGTTAACTAGAAGTACTGATTCTCAGTTTAGAAATCAGATAAATAAATTCTGAAAAGTAGGGGTCCCAGTACAGGGCTTTAGGGGCTCTGCAGGTTACCTTTATACTTTCAGATGAGGCACATACCACACAAACCATATGGGTTCTGTCTTTTAGGCAGCTTGCTACACTTGTTCCCATATAAGAGTATATATTTAAAACATTTACCTTACTTACTATGCAAACATGGGGTATGGTGTCAAATACTTTAGTTAGATCAGAATGAAGTGTGTGAATAGCATGGCTACTGTCTACAGCCTTTGTGACTCTCACAAAGAAGTTATCTAGATTCAATAGTCAGGATCTCCCTTTGATGAAGCCAAGCTGTGGAAGGTGTATCCTAATGAGATATCATACTTTATGAGCTCTCTTATGATATACTCACTAGCTTTGCAGATCAAGCTTATAAGGCTGAAGGGTCTATAATTACTGGAGTCAATGATGGGGCCACCCTTGTGGAGGGGAATCATCACTGTGCTGCACCATAATTTGATGTCACTTAATATTATGCAAGGAAATTGTGAAAGTATGTAAAAGTAACTCAATCGTAACTGAGGCGGATTAACAATTCTTCACAAATTAGGCAGTTATTTCATAATTAATTGTCTTCAGATACAAGCCTGATATGAAAAAAAAAAGTTTTTCTGCTTCAAGTCTCATATCACAAGTTTAGAAATTAAATAAAAAGTGAGAAAAGAAACTATGTATTGCTTCTTCCTCTAAGCAGCCACTTAAAATGTTAAATCAATCAACTTATAAAATAATATGCCTATTTCATCTTCCAAATAACAATATTGGCTTAAACATGCTGCTTATTTTCTAAATTATGTTATTTTAAATTTAATTGCATTTTTAAACTGTTAGGTCTAACATTGCTACATACTCAAGTGTGCTAGCTTGCACTGCATTTGAATTATTTTTACTGCTGTTTTAGCTATTTTTCTGTATATATATATATATATATATATATATATATATATATATATATATAAATATATATATATATATATATATATATATATATATATATGGGTCTACTTCTTTTGACCTAACTCCCATTTGCCTGACACCCATTTGCCTGAGACCAAATGACTGAAATTTCATTTGCCTGACACTTCATTTGCCTGACACTTCATTTGACTGACAAGTATTATTAGCAAGAAAATGGAATATGCCCCCTTCCCCACTGTAGTACGACCCTGGAGTTAGAATATATAGTTAGGGGGGGTGTGGGGGGCTAAGCCCCCCACTTACTTTTCTTTTACTAAGCAATATTACATCAAAAGTTAACAATATCATATGAAATGAAGTGGGGGGCTTCGCCCCCCACACCCCCAATTGTGGGGGGCTGTACCCCACACACCCCTAACTATATATTCTAACTCCAGGGTCGCACTACAGTGGTGAAGGGGGCATATTCCATTTTCTTGCTAATAATACTTGTCAGTCAAATGAAGTGTCGGGCAAATGAAGTGTCAGACAAATGAAATTTCAGTCAAATGGGGTCAGGCAAATGAGTGCATATATATATATATATATATATATATATATATATATATATATACCTTTCCTGTAACTAGTGCAGTCCAGATTCAGATTTGCTGTATCCATGACTGTATGTAAGCTTCTGAACCCCCCAAGCTTTCTATGTTGGAGGGAAGCCTTCTAGCTTATCAGTGGGAGTGGTAAGCACTAGGTAACCTATCTACTACATAAGGAGTGGTTCTGGCCCAGAAATTGTAGGTATTGGCCGTTGGGGCAGTTTATCCATCTCTCTCAACTTTCTGATTTAAAAGCCCGCATTTGCACTTGTTTCCCCCCTTTCCTGTAACTAGTTTAGTCCAGATACAGATTTTTAGTTTTAGCACTTGAATTTGCTTATTCATGATCAGCACTTGTTCAGAACTTGTAAGCACTAAGTAACCTACTAATTACTACAGCACTCAGCCTTCCTTATTACCTAGAGGAAAACAGTTTTGGTACTTACTTTCCTCACTTGCTTAGAGAAAAACAGCTCTTGTACTCACTTTCCTCACTTATCTAGAGGAAAATAGTTTTTATTCAGGCATGTCCAAGGGTCAGCTCACGGTGTTCTCTCCTATCTATCTGATGAATCTGGGCATCTTGGGGCAATGTAGAAATTGCCTCATGTACACAGAAACCCTCTGCTCCTACCACCCAACACTACAGCCTGTGAGAGATGCACTTATCTAGCCAAACTGGAGGTATAGCTCTCTCCAATCAAGACTAAACTTGACAGTCAAGAGAAGAAGGTAAACACTTGCACCACACCACACTCATCACATAGTCTCACTAAATCTACACCACCAAAATCCACACATAGAAATACAAAAACATTTGCGGAGGCTCTCAATAATAATCTGCTCAAGCAACAGAGACCTCCAAAGCAGAAATGCAAGCAACCTCCACTCCCCAACACATCCCAAATGACACATAGCCCGCAGACTCAGTGTGCCACTCAACTACAGCCAATAAGGCAAAACAACATACCCAGCACACTAGTCATAGGTGACTCTATAGTCAGGCACACTGATGTCCCACTCACCAGGCTAAACAAGGAGAAGGTTACTGTCAGCTGTCTGTCGGGTGCCAGGATCCGCCACATAACCCACGCACTCAGGTCACTCCACAACAAGTACAAATATGATTCTGTCATTGTCCATGTTGGTGTGAATGACTTGAGATGTACCTCCCTGGACTACATGAAAAGAGACATGGAAGAGCTCTCTGATCTTGTAGCCCAGGTAGGTATGACCCTAGCTCTGAGTAGCATTCTGCCATCACCCAGAATGATGCCGCAGTACAAGGACAAAATGATTGATTTCAACAATTGGCTAAGCTTCTGGTGCCATTCTAAAGGGATCCAGTATCTGTCTGCCTCGGATGACATGGTCGACAGACCACGATGCTTTGCCAGAGAAGGCCTGCACCTGTCACCCCTGGGATTCCAAATACTGGCTAAGGTTCTTGCCGCCCCTATAGTGCCTTTTTAGGCAAGGTTCAAATGACAAATTCACCACAATAACAGGAACAGGCAAGCAAAAACTGAGGGTGATGCTACTCAATGCTAGAAGTCTAAATCTGAAAATGTACTCACTCGAGGCACTCATTAAAATGGAGAACATCAATATCGGTGCAGTGACTGAGACCTGGTTAAAGGCTCTAGAGAGCACCCCTGCACTGCCAGGCTATAACTCATACCACACTTTTCGGCCATGTAACCTGGACCGGAACACCAAAGGCGGAGGTGTGTCTTTATTCATTAAGGATAGCCACACCTCCAGGCTAGTTGCTAATCATAATGCAGCAGATGTTATCCAAGTGCAACTAACTCTGGGCAAAACTGCAATCCAAATTATAGCTTGCTACAGATAACCCACCATGCCCCAGGATTCCCACTCTTCTTTTCTTGATGTACTGGAAAATATTAGGGTTCACCCAAACACCCTAATAATGGATGATTTCAACTACCCCACCATTAACTGGGAAAACTACTCATGTACCAACTCCTTCGCTCAACGCTTTCTGGAATTCATAAACTCCAATGCCCTGGATCAACTTATCCACACCCCCACCAGGGGCAACAATATCCTAGATCTAGTCATTACCAACATGAGTGACCAGTGTTCCACACCTGAAGTCAATGCCTCATTGGTCCGATCAGACCATAAGCTAATTACCCTAGATATCCGCATCCTGCCCCCACCCTCTCCATTAAGGAAACCATGGTAAAAAATTTCTCCAAAGCCAACTTCATGCTTCTTAAGACAGAAGTGGTGAACTTCATAACACCCATGCAGATGGACAATACAGTTACGACTACTGAATCCTACATAATTGCACTTTATAAGCACTTACATGAGTGCATGGATCATGCTATCCCAAACAGAACCAAGACGCTATCCTCCAAAAAAGGGAAGCCAATCTGGTGGTCCCGTGCCATAAACAAACTGTACAACAGAAGGAAGAAACTGTTGCAAAAGAGAGTAAAATCCCATGAGTGGAGGAGCTCCAGAGCACTAGTTACGAAAACAAAATTGCCGCTGATTCTAAAGACAACCACAAAGCATTCTATAGCTATGTCAAGAATCTCAATGGCAACACTCAGATCTGCTCGGAGTTACAGCACAATGGCACTAAATATACAGACCCAACAGATAGGTTCAGTGCTAACTTTACCCCCCTCTCACCCCGTAAAGAGCCCATCTCTATACTGGAAGAATGTAAAGTTCCTGTAATCATGGCTGCACAGGTAAAAACCACACTCTCCAAAGCCAAGAACACAGCATCCATGGGACCAGACATCATCCCAGGCTGTGTTTTACATGAACTACAGAACGAACTGGCACCCCACCTAAGTACCATGTTCAATCATAGCCTCACCTCAGGCTTTGTGCCTGCTGAATGGCGCACAGCGATGGTTATCCCACTCCACAAGGGGGGAGCCACCACGGACCCCTGGAACTACCGTCCCATTAGCCTGACGAGCCTGGTCTGCAAGGCCATGGAATGTATCATCATGGAACTTATAAACAAAGATATTGGTAATCTCCAAACTCTGGACCCCACCCAGTTCGGGTTTGTAAAAGGCAGATCATGTCTCCTAAACCTGATAGACTTCTTTGAAGCAGTCACCAAAGCTGCAGACAAGGGTAAGGTGGTTAACACAGCCTATCTAGATCTTACCAAGGCTTTCGACACCATTCCCCACTCTGGAATTATAGATAAACTCACTAAACTAGGTATAAATCCCTATGTCACAAGATGGGTTGCCAACTGGCTCACTGACAGAACCCACACTGTGAAAGTAGCAGACTCCAAATCTGACTTCAGACCAGTGACAAGTGGAGTACCTGAGTCCTCTCCTGTTTGGTATCTACTTCTCTGAAGTACAGGCTAACACAAAAGGTCTTTGGCTAACGAAGTTTGCAGATGACTGCAAACTAGGAGCCATAATCAAAACTCCTAACGATATGGACATCCTACAAAAGGGCCTCACTGAGATAGATGCCTGGTGTCAAAGCCATGGCCTCAAGCTCAATGCCAAAAAGTGCATTGTCATCCTCTTTGATAAAAACTCCGTACCCATGAACTACAACATAGGTGGTAGTATACTTAACACCAAAAGTGTGATAAGAGACCTTGGGACACAGGTGAACAGTAGTCTCTCCTTTGATAATCACATTGTCACAGTAGTCAGGAAATCCTTCTACGTGGCACACCTCATCACAAAAGGTTTCTCATCCAGAAAAAAAGAGGTCATTGTTCCCCTCTACTCATCACTCATTAGATCCATTATAGAGTACAACACCCCTTTTGATATGTACCTCACAAGACATCTACAGCAACTGGAAAGGCCGCAGAAATACCTCACAAAGAAGATTACTAGCCTCAAACAGATGCCCTACGCAGACCGTCTCAAAAAACTCCAGCTTTACTCCGTCACATATCGCCTACTCAGAGGTGATCTCTGCCTAACATACAAAGCTATGTCAAACCCAGAGCTGTTGGACATGCTCCACTTAAAGAAATCCAAATCCCTCCGAGCTACACGCTCTAGGGACCTAAACCTTGTCACCACAATAAACAGAACATGCCAGAGGGATAGATTCCTGTCCCAGAGACTTCCCATACTCTGGAATAAACTACCTATCTATATCAAACAAAGCTCTTCATTAGCACTCTTCAAGAAAAATCTTGATGATTGGATGGGAAATAGGAAATTCACCCCGGGATCACCTCTGTGGCTCTGCTCGACAGTGGCACAGGAAAATAATTTTCTTGGGTGGCAAAAGCCAGGGTACCTTTTTGGCTGGGCTTGTATAGGCCCCAGGGCTGATATTCTAGTACCTACCTATGAACCTATGAACCTATGCACAATAACTATAAACTAGAAAATAAATCTAAAAATACTGACAATTCTAAATTACTGTGCCATTCTCCAAGACATCCGAATGAGAATTGAAAACAACTAGCTGTAAAAAGTTGTAACTCAACAAACTGAAAATAATAGAGCCAAAACATGTGGAAAACATATATTTTCAGATGTACACCAAATTTAAACCAGGAATATAATTTGTGAGTTTATTGATTTAAACACTAATTAATCTATAAAACATCAGAATATGAACTATATTCCAACAGTTTTGAGCTGCAACCTCGACCAGATCAATAAATTTAAACTGTAGGCCATTTACTTATATCTTAATAATTAATTTACAAATAAAAAGTCAACCAACTTAGCTTAAAAAATGACAGAGAGATAAAAATAATTAAAAAATTGAACTTTATGTGGGTGAAGACAGCTCAAAGCTTCCCGTTCATTAATTTCCACTTCTATAAATAAAAAGAGATAGTTTTATTCTTACTAGACATAATAGGTATTTTCAATTTACTAGAGATGCTTTTCCCCTTTATTCTCAATGGAGTCAACAATTTCAGAATAGTATTTTAAAGACGATGATAACATCGTTATACTCTCATCATTATTTTCCCCAAGTATCACTGTGAAATTGTACTATCTCCCAGGTTATCTGATTATATGTGTATTAAGGTGCATTACTTTGTTAAGAGGTTATATGACTGGTTTGCCAGTAAACAACCTGAAATTGTTGCACCTGTTAAGAATTCATGAAAAGTCATCCTCTTTCTGGTCATGACCATTTCCGTCTTAGTTCTGCTGAGATTTTTTTCATTTAAGTTAAGGAAATAGTTAATTATTATTCAGGGATTTCCCTCATGAATTCAAGTTTCTAAATTGTCAGTCACAAGTAAATTAAAAGTACATTTAGGAAACGTTCATGTTATTGTTAAAGATGTTAACTACCTGCAGTTAATTTCTTCTCATGGCAGCTATGAAAACTACTTCTGTTGATTACATGCTGTCTTATCAGATCATAAAATATAGAAAGGTTATCGTGTCATTTACATCATGTTGATCCAATATCTTAACAGACTTGAGTATGCTTCGTCATAAATGCTCTGCTATTTTTAAAGTAATGTGACCTGGAGAAGAGGAAAATATTAGTTTCCATTATTGTTTTACTTCATTTCAACAGTTATATCAGGGAAGTAGTAAAAGCTGCTTATTCATCTATGTACAACTATTTGGATCAACAGCTCTGTAAAAGTAATTATATAAGATAAAGCACTACATCAATCAAAAATGAAGTTTTGTTTATTTAGTAATGACATCAAATGGTAGAAATAATACCTAAACTCATAAGCATTCTGTTGGAGTTACAGTGATAAGAAAGACAACTTGGAGGAACTCTTCCCATTATGAGCTGCTAAATAAAATGGTACATAATTGGATTCTTTGAGCTGTTTGACATGGAGATGAACACTTAAGCTACAAGGTGCTAATACTCTGTTGTGCAAAACAGACTTGAGTAATTAAGCAGAGAAATATTTCATGGTAGTCAGATAGCTGTATTTCAGGGAGGTATATAAGGCAGGATAGACGTGAAGTAAGTAAATCACAATGATATAGCTGAAAGCATATGAAGGAGGCTAAGTTACTACTGCCCCTTATGCAGTACTTGTCAGAATTCATGAGATGTACAGCAGGTAGTCTAACTGGAGCTTGCTATGCAACCCACAGCAGCATGCAGCAGAAGAGCAATATGTAGCAAATGGTAAAGACCACTAAATTAGTGCTTACTGGTCTGATAAAAGGGGTGGGAATGGAAGCAGAGGAAAGTAGAAAAGGAAGGATAACAAGCAAAGTAAAACTTAAAAGGGAGAGTATATTCAGGGAAGCAGGGTATCAAGTATAATGCAATGTAAACAAATGCAGCTTTTCTCCCAGGGCTTCTGTTGAAAATGGGTATTACTTAGTTGGACTTTCCTGGTAAACCTAGACAAATGAATAAATAATATGAGTGTTACTTAAATGCACTTTTAATTTACTTGTGATTGACAATTTTGAAATTTGAGTTTATGTGGGAAATACCTAATAATAACTAACTATGCCCTCACAGTGGTCATTGCCAGGAACCCTGATAGGCTGCCATATGATGAGCACACACACATCTGAGGCAGTGCACTGGACCTCTGCTGCAGCACCAGACAAAATACTGGCAGTATTTTCAGTCATAGGGGAAGTCTTCTTTGACACAGCTGATGAGGTTACATACCATGCATCATGGAAAGTGAGTATGAGTGAGCCTACACTTATCACAGGCAGAAGGTGTATGTCCACCCACAAAGGAGACAAAATAGCATCAATATGTCCTGAGACTGGGACTCCATTTGAGTGTTGCTTTGACGAGTCACCACTCCCAACCAATATGTGATGTGAATATCCTACCTCTGGGCTAGTAATCAAGGTGTCTCAATCTTTACCACTGGCAACTGTAGGGGGGACGTTCACTGGGAGGATAACACATACACACACTATTTCCAGATACAGCTCTCTGCATCAAGTGCAATTTCCCTTAAGAGCACAGAGAGACTCAGACAGCTCGGGGCTGGTTACTCTCTCTTTCTTCAGAACTCCAATAAGACTCCCCACTGTTATAGCTATAGAGTTGCATCCTTAGCCATGTTTCCAAGCCAAGTCCTTCAATACTCCGTCTGTCTAACCAGTGCTTCATGTCCCTACCCAAGTAGATGATACACACACTCTTTAAGATTTGATTTACACACACACACACACACACACACACACACACACACACACACACACACACACACACACACACACACACACACACACACACACACACACACACACACACACACACACACACACCTGGGAAAGGCTGGCACAAGTTTACTAGCTATGCCTTCTGTTGCCTAGACTATAAGGTAGTTACCACTGCCACCAGAACCCATTGACAGCTACTTTAAGGCCCTTAAGAAAGGGTGTCCAGTCTTACTGTGTAATATTAATATTAATACAAATGGTAGTTTAGCCAAGAGCAAGGCTGTTAGGAGTGGCCCACCCAGTGTCACAAAATAAATACGCAAGTACTCTCAAAACTTAAATATCTCTGCAAAGATCAGCCACAATGGAATGTTTAAATATATTTAATGATACATAATAAAAGAACAAGAAAATACTAAGTATATATCCACAGTGACATCAGAGTTCAAAATCACAGGAAATATTTAAAACAACATTGAAGGACAATCTTAAACAAATTAAAAATAATATCTAAATTAAGCTTCTCTATATTCCTGACTGAATCTAACAGAATTATACAATTCCCTAGTAACTTACTTACTAGAGCAAGGCAGATGATGTGGTGAATGATTCTTCTTGTTGTCAGGTGCAAGACAGAATACAGAATGCTCTGTCTCTCTAAGAGACTTCTCAAAATAATATCTAAAATATTACTTCTGAGATAGCTTGCAGAATGACATCATTTCTGGTCATCTGACTTCATATTTAGCATCTACCTGTAGAGATACACAGACAAAGGCTTTTGCTCAGATCTTTGGCAGGTGCTGGAAGTCATAAGACAATTGCATTCCTTCATGCTTTCACCCCAAAGACAATACAGAAAGTTTCCTAGTACATACTTTGTGTCTCTGGGAGCACTGAAACTTGTGAGATAGCATCTTTATGGCCTAGCCTATAAAGTGATTTAATTTCAGATATTTCCTAAAGTTTGCTGGACTGAGGTTAACCCTCCAGTTTCCTCTGTTAAAACATATACATTTAAAGAATTACAATAGTGCATGTTCATTTCTGTTCTCTTCCAGTAGGGCACACTGTGGATGCATTTTAAAAGCAAGCACTTCACAAATACCTTTTCAACACAAACATCTGTACAAATAAGTTTGATATACACATGACATACAGTTCTAATACATTTGTAACACAAGCATCTTACATAAACCATGTTGATATTCACAAATAACATATAATTATTTACAAAATTCCAGCTAGCTGTGCTGGCAGTACCTTCTTTTATCACAGTTGCCATCATCATCAGACCCTGCAGAGGTACCAACATCAGCTCATTGTCCAGTCTAGGTTTCTACATCTGTCAATGCAAGAGTGGTCTGTCCTGTTAATACACAGCAAAAGTGATAACATAGTGATAAACATTGTCTCAATAATATAGGAAACCCTGTGGTGTGCAGGCAAATGAGAGGTGGAAATATGCAGGCAAATAACATGCAAATATCTGTACTGGTGGCTCCCTGAGTCTGAACACATGAAATACGTAGGATAAACATATGCAACAGTCATTGCTGCTCCCCAGAGTTAGCCCATGCAGAGAGTCTGTACACCATGTCTTACGAATACTAACTTGTCTCATCTTTCTGGGAGACATGCAGTGTTTAAGCACTCCCAGAACCATTGCCCACCCCACATGGCATGAAATATATACTCTCATTGTCTTCATGGGGGCCTGCTAGGAGTGACTTATAATCCATGAGGCTTGCAGTGGGAGCTGACCGTCCTCTGACTGTTCTCAACATAGAGCCCTAGGTATTTGGGGAACTCTTGTTTTATCTCATGGATTACACATGTCCCTGTCTCTCTTCCTAGTCTTACTGCCTATGTCTTTTTATCATTGAATCTGAATCCCATCAGTTCCTTAAATTTCCTGGAAGTCTCTCTTATAGTTTCCATTGCTGCAGACACATATTCTGTATTAACTTGGAGTCATCTGCATATAAGATAAAAGGAGGGCTAGTTTAATAACATCTACACTGAGTGCACACAATCTGTATTCAAAAGCATCCCTACCTCATTTTTTTGCTTTCTAGTCACTCAGAAATATTACATCTGATGTTGTCTTTTTCGTTCTTCCCCAACCCATGGGTTTAGATCCAATCCTCGGATCTGACTCGGTCACATACTTCAGATTTCAGATCCAACTCTCAAGGTCCTCTCTCTACCCATAGTGCCTTAGTCCATCCCCATTATCTCAGATCTCATTTGACACCATTGGGCTAAGACTCAGGTTCCTCTCTTGAGCTGATATATAGGGAATATTTGTGAGTTAATAATTTTATCCTATTTTCAAACGTTGTTTTCCTGTCTTAGACTGTTTATATTCATCCTCCCTCTTAGTTTTCATTGGTGATAGAACCTCTACTATTGATATATATAGTATTCTCTGTCTCTTACCATACCTGGTATTCTATTTATGTTTTAATAAAGGTATATTTTTTTAAATTACCATTGCTGGTAATTACTCTTTTCTATCTGGTTTCCCTCATTTAAAAAAATGGCCTGGTTTTTTTCACTGTGTTACTTATTAACTTTTGTAGCCTATATTCCTGGTGTTTGTTTCTACCATGTCGGATAAACCAATGGGTTTCAAAACATGCACTTCTTGTGGACATAAGATCCCAAATTCAGATGCCCACAAGGGGTGGTTTTATTGCCTCAGAGACAGTCTCCTTGATACAAACTGTTCAATTTATTCAACTTTTAATCCAAGGGCCTTGGCTGACCGATGCAACAAATTGATATTAAAGGGACTGCTTCCTGCTACTGCTACATCATCAGGGGCTCAAACCCCCTCTAAAGTGGTCAAATCTACTCTGTTGGAGCAAAGAAAATGCTCCCTACTGAAGTCCCCCAGGTCTTCGTCAGAGTCTCCACTCAAAAGCTGTAGGATCTCGGATCCGAGTGTGTCAGATCCTAAGACCCGACCTTTGGATCTGAAACTTTCTGATCTGAAATCTTCAGACCTGCTAATAATATTGTAAAGTCCTACAGCATCTTTTTCAGATCCTAGCTCAAACCTGGCACCTCACAAAGTGGTAATACAGCAGACTATACTATTAAACCTAATCTGTGGTTCCCATTATTACAAACTACTAATAGGCTCTCAAGACCTCCATCGACTACATCATCCAAGTCCTTCAGAGGCTTCTCAGAAGTGGATGAAGATAGGAAGATGCAAAAATTTCTCAGAACTCAGATCCAGATGGGGGTCATACTGGCTCCATCCCCTATTAGATCTGTGAGCTTTCTACTTCATCCCACACTATTCTCTCTCCTTCTCTGATCCATCCAGTTGTTTCAGAGTCCCAGGATCCAAAATCTCAGAGAGATCTGGAATCAGATCTAAAGGAGATTTCTTCTTTGACTCCAACTGTGTCCCTGACTAGTTCTGCTCTGATACCATCAGATCGGAATAGGTCCTGGAAATGAAGTGCTGGTGTCTGATCTGTGGGACTGGGATTGACTTAGATGTTGTTGGATTTGTCTCTTCCTCTTGGAGCCTTGGCCCTGTACAGTTCGGGTCCAGTTCCATCATCAAGGCACGGATCCGAGGGTGGTCAAGATCTGTCTTTGCTGGGAGCTTTGGCTCTGGCTAGGATGATTGAGGCTTCTCCAGGTCCATCTGCCTTTGAGATTATGGAAAGGGTTTGTTGTTGACTATCCAGAGAACCTCTTCTCATTTTGTTTTATTCTACCCCCTTTCCCTTGTTGGCTCCAAGCTCTGAGTCAATCAGACCTACTCCACAATGACAGTCATTTCCAGTAAGTGTCCAATTGATTCCGATACAGGAACTTCCCCTTTCTTCTGATACCTCCCCTGAACATCTCATAAAGGAAGTACATCGGAAGAGAACAGGCAAGAGGAGGCACATAGACTCCCCAATAGACTATCTCACAGAGGATACCGATTTTGATGAAGGAGAAGGGTATCCAGATCACCACCTTATGACATCTCCTTCAGAGACATTGTAAAGATCTTTAGGCAAAAAGTTGTCTGGTTTTCTGAAAACCCTTCTCCGGAAGAATCAGCATTTTTGGAAGTTTTGGTGCTGGCCCATCTACGTCTTAGGTTACCCTGCCCCAGGCAAATGAACTCATTGATTTAGTTTCCCACCAGGCTTGGAAGGAGCCAGATACTGTTGAACCTGTTCTGAAGAGACCTGACAAGTTCTTAGCCCCTCCAAAAGACAGACCCCATTGGAGCAAAGGAGTCCCAGTTAATGCAATGGTGGTGGTGGCAGCCACCAAGAAAGAGTTAGCAGAACAGAGTTCTTTTTTCAGTCTCACAAATGGGATAGGAAAGAGCTTTAAGGTGAAGCTAAAACACTGATCATGTCATAAAGCACCCTCAGTGTCTGATTTCTTGTGTTGTCTTCTATTTTATCTTTAATTTTCTTCTGATGTGCTGAGGTTGATAGATGAATCCATGTCACTTAGTTCACAGTCAAGGCCCCATTAGTCTGTGCCATAGGGCCAACTCTAGTAGTCTGCTTAATCTGCTGCAGTACTTGTGGTAGAATTCCTTTCAGACATCAGTACAAAATATTATTAATCTTTTAACAAGTAAGCACTCTTCACAGATTTCACTTTAATGTCCCTCACTCTTACTCCTTCATCCAGATAGGACTGAATAGTTCTTATTGGACTTTTAGTTCTATAGGCCCAACATGTAAGCAAGCATGGAGCTATCTCTTGGAAGGTGAAGTAGTCACAGTTCTGATGCATTCACACTCAGAGATAATATGGTAGTTAATGACCTGCTAATTATGTTAAGTTCAGTATTCAATTAAATTATGGCTTCTTTTCTTTGTGACACTTTTCTGTAGTGCTCTGGATGTCTCTTTAGCTATATGACACAATGGCATTAACACAATAAAGTAGACTCCCCACCTCACAGAAAGGTGGGTAGCTAAGGTAAGTTTATTTTCTGTATAACAATAATGTGCTTAAATGTTTTGGTGTGGATAAATACAGTGTGTTTCTTTAATTTTGTGTTATCCATGCTTTATCTTTAAGGCTTTAGATGCTTTCACTAATGCTGTGAAGATTTTCCCAGACCATGCGGATGCTTACTACCAGAGAGGGCTTTGTAAAATGCGTCTTAAACAAG
The DNA here is from genome assembly GCF_019279795.1 of Protopterus annectens. NCBI lineage: Eukaryota > Metazoa > Chordata > Ceratodontiformes > Protopteridae > Protopterus > Protopterus annectens. Next base: position 530,713,182 of record NC_056737.1, on the reverse strand, counting down.
TCAAGTGTATTCAAGATTTCAACAGAGCACTTACATGCAATCCTAACCTTTTTCAGGTAATTAAATAAGATTTATTAATTTTGCAACTATATTTTAAGATATGTATATATACTTCCTGTGGTACAGGATTTGATTCTCTCAGCCCTCATCTGCAACCATGTAATCTTAAGCAAGTTACATAACCATGCATTGCTCTGAGGTCACCCCTGAAAAGGGTCTGTGTGTGCAGTGGGCCTACCTGGTTAATAAATGGGTGTTGTTATTATAATAAATAGAATACTATAGAAACAGGTGTACTTTCAGAAGTGACTGTCAGACTTCAGAATGTTCCTTTCTAGTTACCAGCATGGATTTTGGACATTATTAGTATTATTATTATTATTATTATTATTATTATTATTGTTGTTGTTGTTGTTATAATGTGTGTGCCCAAAAGAAAGAAGTAGTACAATACTAGTGTATGGATCCAGCAAGACACACCGCATATATCACATCTGAAATAGTAAGGGCTACAGCTTTGAGGAGTTTCTGAGGTGAATATTGCTCCAAATTCTTTCTACTACTGGAGTGTCTACTGCTGAACACATCAGAGTTACATTTGTATACTATGTTCTGATGCTCTGTGTTCTCAAGATTCATTTTTTTTTTACTGTTCGACATCCTGGGCATGACATTTTGTGGTATTTTGAGGATGTGATAGGGATCCTTACATATGGCAAGATAGCTAGAGAAATAGATAAATAGATTTTTTCCCTAAGGAATGTACTTGAGAGAGTGTTGCTGGGATTCAGAAAGTACTACTGCCAGCCATAACTCAACCATTTTTTTCTGTTGTCGGTAGCCCTTTCTGATTCAGAGACAGGCTCTCCATAGCTGATTGCAGGCAGTCAATAGAATTAACAGTGGTCTGTCTCTTTTGCAGACCTATATGCTAATAATACATTCCAGGGGAGCAGCCTATGCTAAAAAATCATGTGCCCCCCCCCCCCGGAATTGCCTGATATGACAAAATAATGCAAAATATAACTAGAATAATCTTGATTTATGCAGATTAGCCAATCCTAGTCAAAGCTTAACCTTTTAAAAAATAAAATAAAAAAATGCTGAAAGGTACTGACCTCTGACATAACTGCATCTTCATAGGCTATGTTCTTAAGAAACTATTTCATTTGGAAATTATATAGTAAAGAATTGAGTGCAAGGCCACTGACAATGGCAACAAAACTTGATCAGGAAAATAGCAATGCAAATAACAACTGATAACAGGACAGCAAATTCAGCATGCCCCTACCATTAATATTCCTACAAGCATCATTCACCATGTTCCCAACCAATAACAGTATCATTTAAGTTCTCACCAGTTATAGTGTCAGTAATCATGTTCTCCCCAGCATTAGTCAGCATGTTTCCACCAGGGAGCGCTACTCTTTGATCACAGCTGTAATATCACTGTCACCCAACAACAGCAGCTTTGAAGAAAGCTTACTTAGTCTTGCCACTGGCCATTCAGAATTATTTTATTTATTTATTTATTGTATTTTACATTTGTTAACCGGGCTAGTCTGGCTGGATACATGTCCATTTTCAGCAGAGGCCCGAGGAGAAAAGCTCCACTATCAGACTAAGACACTACAGTTTATGAAGTCACTAATAAACTAACTATAAAAATAATGTAATAAGGCAAAATACAAATGCATATACAGTTTTCCTGGACTAGTCTGACTAGATGACAATCAAAATTCAGTCAGGGGGCTGAGGAGAAAAGCTTCAGTATCATAAAAAACAATTTAAAGTTAAAGAATATTACTAGTAACTAGTCATGACAACAAATCAGGTATTGGCTGAAAGCATGAAAACGGTTAATATACAGTGTTAAATATGCAGGTTAGTAGTGTAACAGATGTTATGTAGTTAGAGATACGGAAAAGGCAGAAATGAAGTAAACAGAATGTGGAAAAAATACAGTTTCTGTTTGGTACAGGTATTATGGACTTAGTGAGGCTAAGGAGCAGCCAGTAGGAAAAGGAGAGGGGGAAAACAAAGATAGTGAGAAATGCAAGAGGTAGCAGGATTATAGGAGGTCAGCTAAAAGAAGCAAGAGACAGAATAACAGATGGTCAGAGGGGAGTCAAACAGTAATTTGAGCAAAAGAGTGATGGCACAAAAAAGGGACTGTGGTAGTCAGTTTAAGTTAGAACAGAAGAGCAAAAGTACACAGGAGCAGACTGGAGAGAGTAATAAATTTGCTGAGGTCAGTCAGGATTGGAGCAGGGGCATAGCCAGTGAATTAGTAGGTGAGTTTTTATCTGTTTTCTGAAAAGGTGACATGAGCCTAGGGAGGTCAGTTCTGTGGGAAGTTTATTCCAATAAGAACCGACAGTGTTTGCAAATAAGGAATCACCTGATTTATTATGAGATTTCAAAGTAGTAACTAGTAGCTTGTTGGCTGATCTAAGTGTAGTGAGATTTTTATAAGGTGTGATGAGTTTATTTAGTATGGGTGTGTTGGAGGGGTAATGTAGAATTTTAAAAGTGATGATTAGTTGCTGTAGGAGTATTAGGTTTGGAAGTTCAAGCCAGTTTAGTTTCTTTAAATTAAGACAGTGATGAGTTTGGAATAGAGAGCCAGTGGCAAATCTGGCTATACTGTGGTAGGCGGTATTCAGTTTCTGAAGATTAGCTTTAGATATGTTGATAAAGGAAGGAGAGGCATACAATAATGTAGAAATGAGGTGAGTTTGGGCGAGAGCCACTCGGGAAGTAGCAGTAAGAAAGGGCTTAAGTCTGTAAAGGGCACCAATCTTTTTATTGACTGACTTGATAGTTAAATCAATGTGATAGTCAAAATTTAGCTGATTGTCTATGGTGACGCCTAGCAGTTTAGTGGAATAGTCAGGTTTGATGACCGTGCCATTACAGGATACAATGGAAAAAGTGATTGGGGTGGATTTAGAGGTTGGGGTGAAAAGTAGAAGTTTGGTTTTTTTGGGATTTAGGAGGAGACAGATATGTTGAAACCATTTTTCTGCTGCAGTGAAGACCAATTGGGTAGCAGAGTGGAGTTGTGCTGGGAAGAAGCAGAGCAGATGAGAGTGGAATCATCTGCATACTGTATACAAGTGGATGTCGGGAGGGAAGTGGGCAGGTTATTTATGAAAATAGAGAAAAGTAGGGGACCTAGGATGGATCCTTGTGGGACGCCAATAGTAACTGGGAGTTGAGAGGATAGATGGCTGTCCCAGAGGACTGCTTGTTTTCTATTAGTCAGGTATGAGTCGAACCACTGTAATGCTTGTGAATCAAGTGAGAGGGATTGTAAGGTATCGAGGAGAAGTTTATGGTTGACCATATCGAAAGCTTTTGAGAGGTCCAAGAATAGTGCAGAGGAGAACAGGTTGTTGTTGCGGTTTTTATTGATAGAGTCAGTGAAGGAGAGAAGGGCAGTTGAAGTACTGTGGTAGGGTCTAAAACCATGTTGTGAGTCTACAAGCAAGTTGTTATTCAAGAGATAATGTAGAAGTTGATGGTGAATGCAGCGTTCCATTATTTTGGATAGAGAAGATAGAAGGGCAATAGGCCGAAAATTGGAGAGTTCGTTGGAGTTTCCTCCTTTATGGAGGGGAATAATATGGGAGATTTTCCAACAGGATGGGATTTTGGATTCAGTTATAGTTCTGTTTATTAAGATGGAGACTGGGTAGGCTATTTCGGTTGCAGCTAGTTGCAGATATTCAGCTGGAAGCTTGTCTGCAGAAGGGGTGCAGGGTTTGAGTTTAGATAGTAGTTTACGTATATAGGTTGTTGAGACGGTATTAAACTTTAGCATGTGGGTGCTGTTTTGAGTGGGGGTAGTTTGGAGGGTTGGGGGGGAGTCATGGTGCTTGCAAGTGAGGTGACTGTTTGAGAGAAGAAGTTGTTGAAAGTGTTGGCTATTATGTTAGGTTGGGTTTGTGCTAGGCTAGCTGGGGTAGGTGTTTTGGTGTTGCCTGGATGGAGTAGTTTGTTTATTCCTGACCAAAATTGTTTTGGGTTTTGGTGTTGGTTTTGTTGGTATTGAAGGTGGTAGTTTTTCTTGTCCAGATAGGTAAGCTTCTTTGTTTTGTTTCTCAGATGTTTGAAGTTTTGATGGTCAATTGGGTTTTTTGTGGACCTCCATTTATACCATAGTTTATTTCTAGCTCGCATAGTTTGTTTAGTTGTTTTAGAGAGCCATGGGGCTGCTTTGGAACTGACTCTGACTAAGCGGGATGGGGCATGCTGGTTTAGAATTTGTAGGAAGGTATTGTTGAAATGGGTTACTGCTTCATCTATTGGGAGGTATTTTAGAGTTGACCAGTTATATTCCTTGAGTTCATTTTGAAAGGATGCTAAGTTGAATTCTGTTTTGTTGTATTTGGTACAATAAGTAGTTAGTTTGGGATTGTTGAATTTTTGTTTAGTGATAAAGGTAAGGAGGTGGTCGCTGATATTGTCAGGGAGTATTCCTGTTTTATAGGAGAGGGGATTGTTGTTGGTCAGTATCCAGTCTAGAATGGTTTGTTTGTGGGTGGATTTATTTATTCTAGTAGGGGAGTTGATGGTTTGATGAAAGTTAAAGAGATTAAGGTGAATGGTGGGTGTGGGGGATATGCAGGAGTTCCAGTCAATGTTGAAATCACCTAAGATTATGGTTTCTTGGGGAAAGCTACAGGAGACCCAGCTAAGGATATTTTCTAGGGTATTGATGTTCTTGCCTGGGGGGATGTAGGAACATATTATGTTTATAGCCTTGGATTTATTAACTTGGAGTTTGGTACAAAGTATTTCAGCATTTGCTGGGGAGGGGGGCAAGGAGTCAATTAAGGCTACCTGAAGTTGGGATTTGTATAGGAGGGCCACTCCTCCGCCCTTTTTATTAAGACGATCTTGCCTTAAGGTGCTATAGCCTGGGGGAGTGAATTTGTTGTCTTTGGTACTGGGTTTAAGCCAGGTTTCAGTGAGACAGAGGATATCAAAGGCATAGAAATCAGTTAAGGCATGGAGTTGTGTTACTTTGTTGTTAATGCTACGAATATTTAGGTGAGCAATAGAGAGGGAGTCAGTGGAGAAGGGTGAGCTAGTATAGTTAGCAGTTTGGTTTGAAGGGGTGGGATTGAGGAGGGTATTGGGACCGGGGTTGGGGTGGATGTCCCCATGTATCAATAAAAGTGTTTGTGGGGTTTGAAAGACTTTTGTGTATTTGATGGGTATTAGATAGAACCGTTTGGAGGATGTGAATCTGTAATGGTGTACTTTATGGTAGAGAGGGGGAAGGTAGGGACAGGTTGAAAGTATATTAATATGAGTTTGGTCAGGTAGAGGAAGTGTAGTTGTAGTATGTTTGGCTAATACAGGAGCTTGGCTAAGCCTAAGATGTTCGTAGGAGGTAAGAGTGTAGTAGTAAAGCAGGATGTTAAGGAGAAGAAGAGGAAAGATTGAGTTAAGGGTTAAAGGCATGTTTTTATAGAGTGTGAGGCTAGTAAGTGTAGGACTGCACGGTATATAATAATAGGGTGAGGTAGTTTAGATCTGATTCTGGAGAGAGGGTGTGGTTTTAGGAGTAAGGAGTTAATTGGTAGATGTGCAGGAAATAGTGGTAGGTAGTTAGCTAATTAGGGGTGTGTCTAAGTAAGTTTAAAGGTAGGACCCCTGGGGGTGGGTGGGAATTGGGGGTAGGGTGGGGAGCGGAGTGAGCGTAGCGAACGGAACGGGGAAGAACAGGACGACCAGTTGCAGAAAACAATCAGGCAAGAAGAGAGAAACAGGTGTAAAGGTAAGGGTGAGCTCAACAGTAGAGAGTTTGAGGAGATTGTATGGTAAGTGGGGGGTAAATGAAATAGTACTGGGTAAGATAGAGGAGTTGCTCCTGAGAGAAATAGTAAGTGGCAATGGTAAACTATGGAACAGGAAAGGACAGTAGGATTTGCAGTGGGATACTCCGAAAATATGATAGTAGGATTTGTGGTAAGAAGGGCGCCACCTAGTGGCCAGGTTAGGAAAGAATATCAGACAGAGCAAGCAGGGGGTTAACCAGAACACCTAAAACAAATTGGGAATAGAAACTAGTTCTCAAGTTTACAATGTGGGGGACTTGTAACTGTTAGCATAATTATCTAAAGTCCATAAACATTCCATGTCATGATTTTTCTATATTAAGTTCAGCAGCCTGTTTTATTGTTTATAATGCTAACAGCCTTTTGATCTGATGTCCTTTGCATTCTTCCTCACTTATGGGTTAAGGATCTGATCCTCAGATCTGACTCAGCTGCATACTTCAGACTTAGGATCCAACTCTTGAGCTCCTCCCTCTGCCCATAATGCTTTACTTAATCCCTATTGCCTCAGGTCTCGTTTGCTTCCATAGTGGTTAGATGCAGGTTCTGCTCTCAAGCAATTATAAGAAGTTTCTTTTGGTATTATCTTTTTAAAAACTTTTTTCCTTAAATACTTCCTGCTTAGCTGTCACTAACATTAGGAATATCTTGGTTGTATTTTCTACTAATCTTTTAGTATTCTTTCATACCATTGTTGGTACTCTTGTTACCTAGTTTTTAAATTAGGTGATTCTTTTTATTACCATAATTGGTAATTTTTTCATTTTTCTTCTTTTTCTGTTTTATATATAAAAAAAAAACTTTATTGTTTTTTACTTTCTAGATCAAGCGCTAGTTGTCATCATGTCTGACAAGCCTATGGGTATTAAAAAATGCACTTCTTGTGGGCATAAGATCCCTAACTCAGATGCCCATGAGGAGAGTTTTTATTGCCTTGGAGCTGACTATTTCAGTACAGCCTGTTCAGTCTGCTCTACTTTCAGTCCTAGAGCTTTGGCTGATAGGCATAACAAGCTAATTTTGAAAGGTTTGCTACCTGTTACTTCACTTTGTAGGGCTCAAACCCCTTCAAAAATCAGTAAAGCAGCTTCTTTACTGCACAAGAAAAGGTCTACTCTGAAGTCCCCAAGGTCTTCTTTGGTGCCTGGAGAAAAAGTAAGAGAAATTATGGATCTAACATCTTCAGATCCGAAGACCCTGAGACTACCCTCTGATCTGAAACCATCCTTGGATGCAAAGGTTTCAGCTCCAGTATTCTTTTCTCCTTCATCAATGTCATCCACACTGGATCCTAAGTGCTTGGATCCAAAGCCAAGTACATTTCATGGGAGCCGTACTCCTTCATATATGGTAAAATCTATTTCACCCTCCTTACCTACACAGTTGTTTCACACTCTGAAGAAACATTCCCGGCCCCCTTCCACAGCATCTTCCTCCAGATGCTTATCAGATGCAGATGTGGATAGGATGATGCGAAAATTTCTCAGAGCTCAGATCCAGATGGGGGTCCTACCAGTTACATCCCTTACCGGATCCATGAGTGTGCACTCAATGTTCATTTTATCTCCTTCTCTGCTCTGACCCATGGTTTCGGAGCCCTCAATATCCGAGATTGCCAAGAGGTTTGGTATCAGATTCAAGGAAGGTTTCCTCCTCTACTCTGACTATTTTCCTGACAGGTTCTGCTATGATACCCTCTGATCAGAATGGGTCTCAGAGCCGAAGTGTTGGCATCAGATCTGAGGGGGTATGTTTGGCTCCAGTTTTGTTGGATCCATCCCTTCCCCGCAGAGCTTTGGCCCTAGACAGTTTGGATCTAATTGTCCCCTTGAGGCTCAGATCTGGGGGATGGCCGTAATCTACTTTCCTCTGATGATATGACTCTGAGGGAGTGGGTTGGGGCTTCTCCTAGTCCCTTGGGCTTTGAGGTGGTGGAAAAGTTTTTTTTCTGTCCAAAGAGAACTGTCGTTTCATGTTTCAGATCCTACCTCTGTACTCTGATCAGTTCTGAGCTCAGAGTCAATCAGACCTATTCCGCAGGGACAGCCAGTTCCATTGAGTCTCCAGGCAGTTCCAGTAGAGGAACTTTCCTCTCTTCTGACACCTGTCCAGAACATCCCATGGAAGAGGCCCCCAGAAGAGGATGTGTAATAGGAAACACACAGACTCCACCATGGAGTCTCTCATGGAAAGACACTGATTTTGATGAAGAAGGGGGATCCCACAGATCACCATTGGATGACATCTCCTTTGGATATTCTAGAGATCCTGAAGCAGAAAGTTGGTTGATCTTCCCAAACCCCCATTCTTGAAGAGTTAGTGTTCTTGGAGGCTTTTGGCTCTGGCCTATCTACGTTTTGGGCAACCCCCTCATGGCAGATAAACTTATCAATCTGGTTTTCTGCTGGGCATGGAAGGAGCTGAATACTGTTGAGCACACCCCAAGTGCCCTGACAGGTTTTTAGCCAACCTGCAGACAGACCCCAAAGTTGGAGTTGATGCTGTGGTGGGCACTGCCTAAGAAAGAGCTAGCAAAACAAAGCTCTTCTGTCCACCTGCCTAACAGGGAGTCCAGAACATTGTACAGGTTTGGAAAATGAGTGTTCACCTCATCTACTTTCGCTTTGAGGTTGCTTAATTATTTGGCACACTTTACACGGCTTTAGAGAGAGTTGACTAAAAAACTATCAAATACTCTTCAGAGTCCATGTCTGCTGACGATTTCAAAAAAACTTCCTCTCAACTGGCCTCTCTTTTACCTAATTCAAATGATTCAATGACGTTAGTCTCACACACAGCTGAAGGGTCCTCATGAGTAGCTGGTTCAGGCATCACCATAAGGAGACATGCCTGGATGCGGCTGTGCGACTTTGCAAAATCCTTTAAGACATTCTTTATTAATGCCCCATATGATGGCACTTCCTTGTTTGGGTCATCAGTAAAAGATACACTTACCCACAGTTAACAAGAAGGAATGACCCTGTCTTCAATAGGGATCAAATGTTCAACCCCCTCAACAGACCTTCTCTAGGAACCAGAGAGGTGGTAAAAAAATGTGGCTCCATAAATCTGAGGGACCTTTCCAGGATTTGCGTGGGGACAATTTCTCCCAAGGCAGAGGGGGAAATTTTAATGATAGATTTCACCCTAGAGGCAGAAGTGGCCCACAGAACCAAGATTTGGAAATTCTTTTTCAGACGGGTCTATATTACATGATCGAATGGTCAAATATTCAAACACGTAATAGTCGACCCATAATAATCGAACTGCCACAATGTTGAACGGATCAATGGAGATCTCCGTACAGTGTGGAAATGGAAGATGTGAAATTGTTCAATCTCGCCGTTTGTTGTTACACATGGGTTCGGAGCCGATCCTTGGCTCCGAGTTGGCTGCATCACTACCTCCACATCTTTGAGAAAGCTCGAGGCACAGTAATATCCCATGATCCTCAGGTGCTAACCCTCAGATCTAGTTTGCCGCTAGCAGCAGATCGCATATGAGAGGCTCGGGCCAGTATAATTTTTCTATATTTTTTTCTATATTCTTAATATATACTTCTCTTTTTTATAAACTTATAGTTATTTCTTAGTGTTTAAACAAATAATATAGTATAGGGTGTTATTTGTGACTGTATTTAGACGAGATTAGTTAGTTTAATTTTTTCTAGTTAAGGCCTACGGGTTTTTTCTGTCAGGATTGACAGTACTTTAAATAATTTTTGCCTTAACTTTCTCTCTTTTTCTTCAATGTATATATATATATATATATATATATATATATATCACAGTGTGCTGTGTGTTTTGGATTTTTATATATATATATTAGGTCAGAATTAAACTGTAGATTATTATAATTATTCCACACTTTTAAAATTGTTACACTTAGAGTTATATAGTGTGTTTCTTAAGTGTGCTGTGTTTTTTTTTTTTGGACTTTTTCAAAATGTCAGAGAAAGCCAAATCTGGCTTTAAAAGTTGTCAGTGCGGACAGAAGATGTCCATTACTGACAACCACTCATCCTGCATCTACTGTCTTGGCCCTCTCCACTTGCAGGAAGACTGTTCCATTTGTCATTCCTTTAGTGGGAGGGTCATGCTGGAAATACGCAGGAAGTTGGTTGACAGAGGGTTGCTTAAACACGATTTTCAAGAGGCCCTGGACAAGGCTGAACAGGTATCCAAGTCTTCGAAGGGGTCGAAGTCTTCAAGAGTGTCGGAGCCCAAGTCATCGGCTCCGAGCACCTCTTTTCAAATTCGGACGCCGGCTCCTACGACCTCGGTGCCAAGTGTCGAGCGTTTATCTCTGACCGAGGCTCAGGTCTTGGAGCCGGTGTCAGAGGTACCACCGTCTTCTATCCTTCGCTCTGTGACGGCTTCGATCCCTTCGACCCGTTCTTCGAGGCCCCTTTCTGACTCCGATGTGGACCGAGTGGTACAGAAGCTTATGGAGAACTCGGCTTTGTCCAAACTAATCGAGGTTTCGTCCCAGCTGGTTTCGAAACTCGAGACTATTCCTGTTCCCTCAACACTTCCTCCTCCGAGACCCGTCGAGTCATCAGAGCTAGGAATCGAAGAACTGATGATTGTAGAGCCCCCAGTGCTGAAGCCTCCAGTAGTGCTATCGGCTCCGTTGACCTCGACTCCTTCGGAACCAGCCGGAGAGTCTCGGAGCCGAAGATCTTTCCTAGGTTCCGGGGGGGACAGTCGAACCGAGATATCGGTTCCAACTCTTCCCCTCGGTGCCTCCGCTCAGATCATTTCAGATCCGTCCTCGGTGTCGGAGCCCGTCGTTCCGATTCCAGAGAAATGACCACCTTCTTCGGATCGGGTCGGATCTTTGGGTCGGGGCACCGGTGCCTTTGACATCATGAGGAAGGTCTTGTCTGATCAGACACATACTTCATCAGTATCTTCTTCTCCTTCCCCAAAAGGTCCGCGTTCTGCTTCTGTGCCTTCGGCCCCTACCAAGCATCGAGACCCAATGCCTCAGAAGTCCCCACAGGGTGACTCTGGTTCCTCAGATGCATCCCCAGAAGCTCCCGCTGAGGATATTCCGAGGAAACGATTGTGCAAGAGGAGGCACATAGATTCCCCCCAGGAATCTCTCACATCTGACACCGATTTAGATGAAACAGAAGGGTCCCCTCGGTCCCCTCCTGAGGATGTCTCATTTGCAGACATTTTGGAAATTCTGAAACAAAGGGGAGACTGGCAAACCCTTACCCCTTCTGTGGATAAATCGGTCTTGCTGAAGGCATTTGGGACTCAACCTCCTACCTCCTGGGTGACTCCGCCATTTGATGATCTCATGGATCTTATAGCCCGGAGAGCTTGGGAAACGCCCGATACAGTAGAACCAGTCCCTCGTAAGCCAAATAAATATATGACGCCCCCCCAGGACAAATCTTATCTTACAAAAGGGGTTCCCGTGGATACTATGGTGGTGGCGGCGGCCACTAAGAAAGAGATGTCTGAATCATCTTCCTCTGTCCATCCTCCTAATAAGGATTCTAGGACGATAGACAGATATGGGAAGTGCATATTTAGTTCGCGACTTTTTCCATCCGATCGCTCAACTACCTTACGCATTTCACGCGTTTACAGAGAGATCTCATTAAGGAACTGGGAGATACTCTCCAGGGAAACACAGATGCTGCTGTCGCCGAAAAAGTGACAGCGCAACTTAACACCCTAAACTCCATAGTGAATTCGTCCATGAGGCTGATTTCATACGCAGCCGAAGGGTCGAGTAGAGCGGCAGCTTCAGAGATCGCCCTGAGGAGGCAATCCTGGTTGCGCTTATGCTCCTTTGTGGAAGCCTTTAAGTCTTCCTTTGCCAACGCCCCCTTTGATGGTGCCTCCTTGTTTGGGCCCAAAGTAAAGGAGACTCTCACGAGGTGTGAACAAGAAGGGAAGACCCTGTCTGCCGTAGGGGTCCATTTTTCCATCCCATCTAGACCCTACCCTAAAGGGCAATGAGGAGGAAAAATGTGGTTCCAAAAGACTCAGGGATCTTTTCAGCACACCCAAACTGACGCCCCCTCCAGAGGCAGAGGAGGAGGAAGAAATGGAAAACGCCGCCCAGCTGGCAGAGGGGGTCTGCAAAATCAGGGCGACAGAGAGACTTTCTCTGGGAAGCCCTTCCAGCACTCCTGAGTGGAGGCCCGACTGTCCTACTCTGGAGGCAGTCGGGGGTCGCTTGGCTTTATACCCAGAGGCCTGGCTAAATTTTACATCAGATTCCTGGGTAAAAAGCATAGTTACCAGAGGCTACAACATTCCCTTCATCAAAATGCCACCCAACTCCAAAAATCTCCCAGACGTTCCACCCAGTCTGTGAGACCAGGCAACCGTAGAGATAGGAAGGTTGCTCGAAAACAGAGTCATCCAACCAGTCCCGGCGGACAAAATAGGATCCGCAACTTACTCAAGGTTCTTTTTAGTTCCAAAGAAAACAGGGGACTGGAGGCCAATTTTGGACCTCAGCAAATTAAATACCTTCATGAAAAAGGAAAAGTTCCGGATGGTCACGCTACAGTCAATCCTTCCCTTTCTGCAGAAGGGCGACTGGATGTGTTCTATAGATCTCAAAGATGCATACTACCATATCAAGATGGCCAGGGCGTCCAGAGATCATCTGCGCTTCCGGCTGGGAGCCAGTCATTTCCAGTTTTGCGCTCTGCCCTTTGGTCTCACCTCAGCCCCCAGGGTGTTCACCAAATGCATGGCAGTAGTAGCGTCTCACTTGAGACGAAGGGGATTCCAGGTGTTTCCTTATCTAGACGACTGGCTCCTATCCGCCACCACCGAGTATCGTCTTTTACAAGCCAGGGATTACACCATCAGTCTCTGCTCTTCGCTAGGCATAACGGTGAATTTTGGAAAGTCTGTCTTATCACCGTCACAGCGTATCTTATTTATAGGAGCACAGCTAGACACCTCCCTGGCTCAAGTTAATCTCCCCCCACCAAGAGTGTCAGACCTCAGACATCAAATTTCGGTCCTTCTCCAGAGCAAGAGAGTCCCTGCATGACAAATATTAAGAGTACTAGGCTTGATGGCAGCCTCCCTTATTGTAGTTCCCTTAGGCAGGATGCATATGAGGATTCTTCAATGGATGCCATTCGCCCAGTGGTCGTATCGACAACTTCCACTGTCTCACGAAATCTTGATCACGAATTTTTGCAAGAAGGATCTTTTGTGGTGGATACACAGTCAAGATCTAACACTAGGATGACCGTTTGTGTTACCCAGTCCGGTAGCAACTCTAACCACGGACGCTTCCCTGATAGGGTGGGGGGGATTTTTTCAGGGACAAACAGTCCAAGGTCAATGGTCCAACAATCTGCACATCAATGTTCTAGAGCTGAGGGCAGTGTTTCTAGCGTTGCAACACTTTCACAAGTCCTTACCTCAGGGAACAGTGACAGTTCAGACATACAACATATCAGTGGTCTGGTACATAAACAAGCAAGGGGGAACCAGATCTTACCCGTTATGCAGAGAGGCCCTCAGAATCTGGCAATGGGCAAAGTCCACTGGACGCTTTCTGATAGCAACGCACATCCCAGGGACTTCCAACGTAATCGCGGACAGGTTGAGCAGAGCCATCCTGTTCCCTCACGAGTGGTCCCTCTAACCTCGAGTGTCGGAAGAGATCTTCCGCAGATGGGGCCAGCCTTGCTGCGACCTGTTTGCATCCCCATTGAATGCCAAATGCAGAAGCTACTTTGCCCTGTTACCCCCTCTGGGGGGTGTCCCCAGGGACGCACTGGTACACGATTGGCCCCCGGGTCTCCTTTATGCTTTTCCTCCTGTTCCACTAATTCCCAGGTTCTTGCAGAAAGCCAAATGTCTGGACAGGACCATAATACTGATAGCCCCATTCTGGCCTCGACAAATCTGGTTTCCCTTCCTTCAATCTCATCAAGTGGAGGAACCATGGATGCTGGACCCGGAGCCAGACCTGTTGAGACATTCGTCGGGAGTTCCTTACACCTTCCTCAAGTCCCTCAAACTGACAGCTTGGCTGCTCCGCTTCCCATCTTAGCCAGGTCGGAGTTACTATCCCCTGCAGTACAACAAATTATTGTATCTTCTCACAAACCATCTACAAGGAAATTGTACAACAGCAAATGGAATCGTTTTGCGCACTGGGCCTCCAAACAAGGTATAGATCCATTCGGGGCTCCAGTACACAAGATACTAGAATTTCTTACCACACTTTTTCAAGAAGGAGCATCAACGTCCACGATAAGGTTTCAACTGGCGGCTATATCCAATTTTCATATTGGCCGCGAAGATGGTTCTCTTATGTCCCACAGGCTTTGTAAAGCCTTCATGAAAGGTACCTTTCACCTCCTCCCCCCCCCCTTTCGTAATCCAGTAGCCCCTTGGAATCTTAATCTCATGCTGTCACAACTCATGTTGCCCCCATTTGAACCAGCAGCCACAACTCCGTTAAAATTTCTTTCATGGAAAACACTTTTTCTGGTTGCCATCACTTCCGCCAGGAGAGTTTCAGAGTTGCAGGCTCTATCTATCCGACCACCGTACATGATTTTTCATCCAGATAGAGTAACCTTGTGCACCAATCCGTCCTTCCTTCTGAAGGTTTGTTCGATTCAAAACATCAATCAGTCTATCGAACTACCTACCTTCTTTAAAAACCATTCCAATAAGCTAAAATACACATTGCACAAATTGGACGTTCACAGGCAACTGAGATTTTACTTACATAGGACAAAAGAGTACAGAAAGTCAGACCAACTATTTGTCTCATATGCTGACCAAAGGAAAGGACAGGCAGTAACGAAGGTTACCTTATCCAAATGGCTCTCAGATTGCATAAATTTTGTATATGCTGAATCGAAACAGCAACTCCCTTTCAAACCCAGAGCTCATTCTACAAGGGCGATCGCTACCTCTTCAGTCCATACCGCTCGTTTGCCTTTAGATACCATTTGTGCAGTGGCAACTTGGGCAAAACCACATACTTTTATCGCCCACTATAAACTAGACAAAAGCTCCAGGGACAGGGCGACGTTTGCTTCCACTGTACTCAGGAATGTTCTCCCTTGAGCCACCCAGGAAAAAGGAGCTAGGGACGCTACCCGTGTGTAAGAACAAACGGCGAGATTGAACAATTTCACATTAAGAAGTTATGTTCTTACCATAACGTTCCATGTGAATTGTTCATCTCGCCTTTGTTCTTACATTCCTCCCCTCCATCCCCCATCCTGCGGTCTGGGAGAACGGGTTTGACTGAATTCCTTTTCAGTCTTTTCTAGATATTGTTAGCATTCAGCTTATTATTGTACATTAGTAATGGCATCTTTTCTCCTCTATTTGAGGGCAGGGTTCCAGACAGTGTGTAGTATCTGTTTATAAGTGTTCAAGACACAGTTCTAAAGAGATTCTTCTGGTATAGCAAACTAGATCTGAGGGTTAGCACCTGAGGATCATGGGATATTACTGTGCCTCGAGCTTTCTCGAAGATGCGGAGCTAGTGATGCGGCCGACTCGGAGCCGAGGATCGGCTCCGAACCCGTGTGTAAGAACAAAGGCGGGATGAAAAATTCACATGGAACGTTATGGTAAGAACATAACTTCTTATTTTCCATTGTCTGCACTGTAGTGAGATCTCGGAGTTGATATATTTAAGTAGCGGGGGGGGGTGTGGGGGGTGCAAGGAGGCTTGCCCCCTGCGTAGAGCATTAAAATGGTTTATTTGGGTGGGTTTTTCTTTTTTTATTTTCCGTTCGACATCGTGGCGGTTCGATTATTACGGGTCGACTATTACGCGTTTGAATATTTGACCATTCAGTCACGTAATATAGACCCTTTTCAGACAGGCCCTATAAGTGCTCCTGAAGTGCTGCCAGACTGTCCAACTCTGGAGGCAGTTGATGGTCATTTCTCTTTGCACCTAGACACCTGGACAAACATCACAAGAGATTTATGGGTGCTAAGAATAATTTCCAGTTGTTACATACCATTTTCCCTTCTTCCTCATTGTCAAAGAAAGAAGCTTCCTGATGTTCCACCCAGTCAGAGGAAGGCTGCAGCATAAGAAATACAGAAGCTGTTAGAAAAAAGTGTCATTCAGAAGATTCCACCCGAACAGATAGGATTCAGAACTTATTCACCCTTCTTTTTAGTGCCAAAGAAAACAGGGGACCTCAGACCAATTTTGGATCTAGGCAAAATGAACCAATATGTAAAAAAGCAAAGTTCCAAATGGTCATGGTTCAGTCCATTCTGCTTTTCTGCACAAGGATGTTTGGATGTGCTCTACTGATCTTCAGAACATGTACTATCGTATCAAAATATACAGATGATCCAGAAGACATCTTTGCTTTCATTTGTGAGGCAGTCATTACCAATTCAGAGCTCTGTCCTTTAGACCCATCACAACCTCCAGGGTGTTTACCAAATGCATGGCAGTAGCCTCTGCTCACTTGTAACTGGAGGAATTTCAGGTGTTTCCACATTTAGATGACTGGCTCCTAACCGACCATCCAAGCATCAACTTCAACATGCCAGGGACTATTTGCTCCAGATTTTCGACACTTTGGGCATTACAATAAATCTTGCCAAATCAAAACTTGCACAATTTCAGAGCCTGGAATTCACTGGGGCAGTTTTGAACAGAACAATACAGATAGAATCTTTTCATCTCCACCGCATTACTTCTATCAGAAACCAGGTTCAGGCTATCCTTTCCCATTCATCTCCCCCAGCAAGGTTAGTGCTTCAAGCACTTGGGCCGATGTTAGCTGCCATAATATTACTTCCTCTTGAATGCTTCTTTATATGGGTTCTCCAATGGACTCTAGTTGTACAGTTTTCCATTCTGCATCAACCCCTGTTCTTTCAAGTAAAATTCACCCTGATTTGCAAGCAACACATTCACTGGTGGATACAATGAGACTATCTTTTTTTCTGGGCATGCCCTTTGATCTTCCGAACCCAGCAACCACAATGACCAAGGATGCTTCCAAATGGAGTGGGGGGGGGGGCATTTCTTGGGAAGAACTCTCCAAGGCATGTGATTCCCCCCAAGAGACCAAGTTGCATATCAATGTCCTAGAAATGAGAACAGTCCTTTTAGTCTTGCAGGCATTTCAAGATGCTCTTCCCCTGGGGGCAATTGCTTTCAGACTGACAACATGTCTGTAGTCTGATATATCAACAAGCATGTAATTTTACCCCCTTTGCAGAGAGGCCATGAGGGTTTGGGAATAGGCAATCTCATCAGACTGCTTTCTAATTGTGACGCACATCCAGGGGAAAGCCATCGATGTTAAGTTGTCTATCTCGCCTTCATTCTTGCTGGATGGGTTCAGAGCCGATCCTCGGCTCTGACTCAGCCTTTTACTAAAGCTCGAGAGCTATTTACTGGCTCGAGGCCTCCCCATATCCCACAATGCTAGGTGTCAGATACCCAGATCTCGTTTGCCGCTTCAGCTACGAGGTTGCGTTTTTTTACTGGCTCAGGTCGTATTAATCTTTTTTTGTCTTTTTCAGCTAAATTTTAACTGTATTTTTCATAGAGTTAGATTGTCTTTAACCTTTAGTATAGTTGTACTGTGTATCTCTCTAGTTTGTCCCACTTAGGAAACTCATTTTTCTGTTAGAGAGTTTCTCCCCTCTCCTCCCCTTGTTCCTGGCTAACCCCCTCCCTTTGTTGTACCTATAGGAGTAATATTTAGCCTTATAATTTTTATTGAGGTTGTTGTAGTTATTTTTATTAAGTGTGGGTGTTTTGTGATAGTTTTTTTCTGCTCACTACTGTTACCTTATCTAGTGCGGGCGTGTGAGTGTGTCTGTGTGTCTTGTTTAAGCACTAGTGTAACTTTTTTTTCTCTCTTTGGTATCCCCAGACCAGTATGTCCAAAGATACCAAAGTTTCAGGCTTCAAGAAGTGTGACTCGTGCTGTCAGAAGATGTCTCTGACAGACGGTCACACTTCTTGCGTTTATTGCTTGGGTCCCCTACACCTGCAGGACTCCTGTTCGGTCTGTCATGCCTTCAGCCTGAGAGTCCTGCAGGAGCATAGGAACAAGCTTATCTTGAGAGGCCTACTCAAGCCAGAGGGATCCCCGGTGAAGCCTCAGTCGGGGAAATCCTCAACGCCCGCCAAGCCGTCGGCTCCCAGTTCGGAGTCATCGCCAGGCGGAGCATCTGCCTCCTCTTCGGCTCCGGCTGGGGCCGACACCTCTAGACCTCTATCGGCTCCGACTTTAATGCCGGAACCATCATTGGGCCAAAAACGTTCTAGGTCCCCTTCCCTAGAATCAGTTCACTCGGCTCCGAGGTCACCGTTGCTTCAGTTGGAACGGAGCCATAGGTCCCATTCCTCTCGGTCTTCCAGGTTATCCGACCATGACTTAGAGAGGGTGGTCAACAGACTACTTAAATCGCAGGCCCTGGCCAAGATGTTAACCAGCCCTTCTCAACAGACTGTGGCTATCCCGGTGTCTTCAACAGTTCCTCCACCGACTCCCCTTTTGTGTTCGGAGCCGGAGCTGGTTGGGGCTCGAATCTTGGAAACGTCGGAGCCGATACCACACCTTTCGGCTCTTTCGTCAGCTCTGATCTCTTCATTGGTTCCTTCCTTGGAGGGATCTGGGCGCTGGGACTCCCTCTTCGGCTCCAAGGGGGCGAGTGGCATTGGACCCTTGTCTGACCCCGTACTCCCTCTCGGGGCTTTGGCGCAGGTGAGCTCAGCCCCGACATCGGCCTCGGAGCCGTCCTTCTCGGTGCCGGGAGGGGTTCACGTCTCTTTGGAGCGGGGGCCCTCTGCTCTGCCTGACAGGGGCACCTTCAAGGTCATGAGGAGTATCCTGACTCCTGTGTTGGCTCCACGATCGGCCCCTTCGGCTCCTCCCCCCATGGTACCTGCATCGGTCTCTGTCCACCCTCCTGACCCCAAGCGTGGAGAACAGACGTTCCAGGTCACCCCATTGGGTGTATCTTCCTCTTCTGAGGCCTCCCCTGATCATTCGGAGGAGCCCCCTCGGAAGAGAAAATGTAAGAGGAAACATGTTGACTCCCCCGAGTCAGTCACGTCTGATACCGACTTGGAGGATTCGGAAGGGTCCCCAAGGTCCCCCCCTGAGGCTGTCTCCTTTTCAGACATCCTAGAGATACTTAGGCAGAGGGGGAACTGGACTGCCCTTAACCCTTCCGAGGACGAGTCGGTGTACCTGGACGCATTTGGTTCTCACCCTTCCACCTCCTGGGTGTCTCCGCCTTTCGACCCGCTCATGGAAGTGGTGGCTCGAAAGGCGTGGACAGCCCCGGACACAGTGGAACCAACTCCCCGCAGGCCCACGAAGTTCATTACAGCCCCATTCGACAAACAATTTCTGACAAAAGGTGTCCCTGTTGATGCCATGGTGGTGGCAGTAGCCACTAAGAAGGAGTTGGCTGACCCTTCGGTGCCTGTCCATCCACCTAATAAAGAATCTAGTACAATGGACAGGTGCGGGAAGCGGATGTTTTCTTCAGCGACCTTTTCCATGCGGTCGCTGAATTATCTGTGCCATTTCACCCACCTTCAAAGGGATCTTCTTAAGGAACTGGGTGATACCCTTCAGGATCCATCAGTTGCGGGGGCTCAGGATAAGATTAACTCCCAGCTGGCGACCCTTAACTCTATCATCAACTCCTCCATGCGGCTCATTTCTTATGCAGCCAATGGGGCGAGTAGGGCCGCAGGTACAGGCGTGGCTTTGAGAAGACATGCCTGGATGCGGTTATGTAACTTTGCTGACCCCTTCAAGGCGGCCTTCACCAATAACCCCTTCGATGGTTCGGCTCTGTTTGGACCACAGGTGAAGGATACCCTTACCAGGTGTGAGCAGGAAGGCAAGACTCTCTCTGCCATGGGAGTCCATTTTTCTACTCCCTCTAGACCACACCCTAAAGGTCAGAAGAGTGGGAAAATGTGGTTTTGGAAACCCCAGGGAGTCATGCCTGACACACATGGCGAGTTTCCCTCCAGGGGCAGAGGAGGGAACAATAATAGACGCCGCCCGAGGGGCAGAGGGGGCCTGCAAAATCAGGGTAGCAGAGAATCTTTCTCTGACAAACCCTTTCAGCACCCCTGAGGGGCTGCTCAACTGTCCACCTTCGGAGGCAGTTGGGGGAAGATTGTCACTGTACCCAGAAGCCTGGCAACTCCTCACACGAGACAAATGGGTACGGTCTATCATATCCGAGGGTTACAAAATCTCCTTTGTCCACACCCCTGTACAAACAAACAGGTCCCTTCCAGATATTCCACCCAGTCTAAGGGAACAAGCAGTACTAGAAATTTCCGGAAGATCCGGATGGTCACGCTTCAATCCATTCTACCTTTTTTGGGTCAGGACAATTGGATGTGCTCCATAGACCTTCAGGATGTGTACTACCATATCAAAATGGACAGATGCTCCAGAAGGTTTCTCCGCTTCCGGCTGGGAGCCAGTCACTATCAGTTCAGAGCCCTGCCCTTTGGTCTCACCACAGCCCCCAGGGTGTTCACCAAATGTATGGCAGTGGTTACGGATCACCTGAGACGGCGAGAATTCCAGGTGTTTCCATATCTAGACGACTGGCTCCTGACTGCTTCCACCAGGCATCAGCTACTGCGAGCCAGGGATTATACCATCCAAACTTGCTCCAAGCTAGGTATCTCTATAAACTTCGAAAAGTCTGCATTGTCGCCTTGTCAATCTATAACCTTTATAGGCGCAAGATTAAATACAAAAGAGCTGTCGGCAAAACTTCCCTTAGAAAGAGTATCCGACATTCGCCGACATGTTCAGACCTTACTACAGTGCAAGAGAATTCAGGCCAGGTTTGTACTGAAAACTTTGGGTATCATGGCAGCAACAATCACATTACTTCCCTTGGCGCATTTTCACATGCGAATTCTTCAATGGATGCTTTATACCCAATGGTCGTTTCAACAACTTCCGATGTCTCACAACATAATAATCACCCAATCATGCAAAGACCACCTGTCTTGGTGGATGGTCTCCTCTCTAGTACTTCAAGGCAGACCGTTTGTTCTTCCTCCTCCTGTTGCCACGGTGACAATGGATGCCTCCCTGATCGGGTGGGGGGGCATTTTCAGGGCAGGCCTGTCCAGGGCACTTTGCAACCTCTAGAGTACCACCTGCACATAAACGTCTTGGAGATGAGAGCGGTGCTTTTAGTGTTGCAAGCTCTTCAGGACTGTCTACCTACCGGGACCATTGCAATTCAGACAGACAATATTTATGTAGTGTGGTACATCAACAAGCAGGGGGGAACCAGGTCCTATCCCTTATGTCGAGAAGCACTCAGACTATGGCAGTGGGCGATCTCCTCTCAACGGTTTCTGATAGCAATGCACATCCCCGGGAAGTCCAACGTCATAGCGGACAGGCTAAGCAGAGCTATTCTCATGCCTCACGAGTGGTCTCTCAATCAGATAGTAGCGGACAAAATTTTCCGCAGATGGGGTCAACCTTGCTGCAACCTTTTTTGCAACCCCTCTCAACAGCAAGTGTGACGATTTCTTCACTCTCTTCCCCCTCCCCGGCCACTCCCCCAGAGACGCTCTAGTTCACGATTGGCCCCGGGGTCTTCTTTATGCATTCCCACCTTTTCCCTTAATTCCCAAACTAATTCAGAAAGCAACCGCATTGGGATCCAGGATGATCCTCATTGCCCCTTACTGGCCTCAACAAATTTGGTTCCCATTCCTGCATCGTCACCTGCTGGAGCAGCCTTGGAATCTGGAACCAGTGTCAGACCTCTTGGTCCATCAGTCGGGTGTGCTGCACCAATCCCTTCAGTCTCTCAACCTCACAGCTTGGTTGCTCCATTTCCAACCTTAGCCAGGCTTCCACATATTTCTCATTCAGTGTGTGACATCATCCTTTCATCGCACAAATCTACTACCAGGAAGACTTATGCTAGTAAGTGGAAACGTTTCTCTTTCTGGGCGGAGGCTAGAAATATAGACCCCTTTACAGCCCCTGTCCATCACATTCTAGATTTTTTAGCAGAACTCTTTCGAGCAGGTTCCTCATCTGCCACCATTAGGGTCCAATTGGCTGCTATCGCAAATTTCCACGCTGGCCTGTCAGAAACCAGCATCATGTCCCACAAACTTTGCAAGGCCTTTCTTAAAGGGACTATTTTACTTAGGCCCCCAGTCAGAGATCCCCCGCCTCCGTGGGATTTAAACCTGATATTAGCTTCCTTGATTCTCCCTCCTTTTGAACCTGCGGCCTCCTGTTCCTTAAAATTACTCTCCTGAAAGACTCTCTTTTTAGTAGTCATGACCTCAGCTAGGAGAGTGTCGGAACTTCAAGCCCTCTGTATTCATCCTCCTTATGTTGTGTTTCACAAGGATAGAGTTTCACTCAGGACTAATCCTTCCTTTCTGCCCAAAATACCTTCCGAGACAAACCTGAATCAGGCTATTGATCTACCTGTCTTTTTTCCCAACTATTCGAACAGAGCTGAACAAAAGTTACACCAATTGGACGTTCACAGGCAATTATGTTTTTATTTGGATAGGACTAAACAAACAAGAAAATCGGACCAACTCTTCCTGTCCTATGCTGAGGGCAAGCAGGGCCTGCCAGTTTCTAAAGTAACCTTATCCAGGTGGTTGGCCTCTATTATTACTTTGATTTATCAACTGAGACATAAAGAACTCCCTACAAAACCAAAAGCTCATTCCACCAGAGCGTTAGCTACGTCGGTAGCATTTCAAGCAAAACTACCAATGGAATCTATTTGCGCTGCAGCCACTCCTCATACTTTCATTTCACATTATAAGTTGGATATGGCCTCTAGGAGTCAAGCTGATTTTGGTTCCACTGTGCTCAAGAGTCTGTTCTGATGAGCCACCCAGGGCTAAGGTGCTAGGGACGCTGTCCCATCCAGCAAGAATGAAGGCGAGATAGACAACTTAACATTAAGAAGTTATGTACCTACCATAACGTTCCATGTTAGTTGTCTTCTTCTCGCCTTCTTTCTTGCATCGCACCCTCCATCCCCCTAGCCTGGACAGACCGAGAAGAATCCCTTTTGAGGCCTTCTTCCTCTGGCTGAGTCTTAGTTACGTCCTCCTCTGTTTTTAGTACTGTAGGTAAACCTTGTAGTTTGGACAGGTGTCCTTAAAAATTCCTTTTCTATGGTGTTAGCTCTGCCAATCAAGATCTGGGTATCTGACGCCTAGCATTGTGGGATATGGGGAGGCCTCGAGCCAGTAAATAGCTCTCGAGCTTTAGTAAAAGCCTGAGTCAGAGCCGAGGATCAGCTCCGAACCCATCCAGCAAGAAAGAAGGCGAGAAGAAGACAACTAACATGGAACGTTATGGGAGGTACATAACTTCTTATTCTTGCAGACAAAATAAGCAGATCCATCAATCAGTCGGTTGTGAATATGATTTTCAGGCATTAGGGCGAATCTTGCTGCAACCTGTTTGCCACTCCACCCAACAAGTGCAGCAAGTACTTTACTCGAGAGATGCTTTTCTTCATGCTTGACCCTCGGGTGTCCTTTATGCTTCTCCTCCTCTTCCCCTGTTTCCAAGATTTTTGTAGAAAGCAAGCAGGCTGAAGAGCTCAATAATCCTCGTTGCCCCTTTCTAGCTTCTGCAAGTATGGAACTCCTTTCTACGGTCTCATCTATGCTATCCTCCATGGATACTGGAGCCTATTCAGATCTCCTCTCTCACCTGTCGAGGATTCAACACCCCAACATTCAGGCCGTCAAGCTGACTGCATAGTTTTTCCTCTTCCAGTAATAGTTAAACAGCCCAGGCTCTCTTCCCCAGTTTGTGACATTATTTTTGGCTTCTCAAAAAGATTCTATCAAAAAAGCTTATAAACGTAAATGGAAAAAGGTTCTCTATTTGGACATTAGATAAGAGGATTGATCCTTTTTCTGTACCAGTTTCAGCTATCCTTCATTTTTGACAACTTTTTTTTAAAGATGGGGTTAGTTTCTCTACAATTAAACTTCAGTTGGCAGCAATTTCAAATTTCCACATAGCAAATAAATCTTTTTTCCTTGGCTTCCTCTAAATTGTGTAAAGCTTTTATGAAAGGTGTTTTTCTTCTGCTGCCTCCAGTAAAGGATCCCTCACTGCCTTGGGGTCTTACAGCGGTACTTGAAGGTTTAACACAAAAACCTTTTCAACCGTCAGACAAATCTGATCTAAAATTTCTGTCATGGAAGACTGTTTTCTTGGTAGCTGTAACTTCAGCAAAAAAAATTCTGAACTCCAGGAGGCATCAGCAAAAACTTCTGATATTATTTTTCACAAAGATAGGGTTTCTCTGTGGACTACCCCTTCATTTTTAAGTAAAGTAGCCTCTGAAAATAACATCAACCAATCCATTCACTTGTCAGTTTTCTTTCCAAATTTTGCCATAAAGGAGAGTACATGCTGCACATCCTTAATGTACACAGACAGCTATGCTTTTACCTTGATAGAGCAAAACAGTTTAGAAAGTCAGACCAACTTTTTGTATTTTCTACCCAAATTGCCTAGGCCAGTCAGTTTCTAAACTTATTCTAGCTAAATGCATTACAGACTGTATTTCATGGATTTACCCTCAAACCTCCCTAAGCTCACTCAAGTAGATCCATGGCTACTTCATCTGCCTTTTGGTCAAGAACGTCTGTTGATGACATTTGTGCAGCAGCTACATGGTCCAAGACTCATACTTTTATGTTACATTACAAGTTGGACATCATATATAGAAATAGAGCCTCATTTGGTTCAGTAGTTCTCCAGAATATCCTTCCATGAGGGCCAGCCAAGGCCAGTGTAGCTGGGGACTCTGTCCCATAAGTGAGGAAGAATGATAAGGGCAACATCAGATTAATAAGTTATGTACTCACTGGTTTACCTTTACAAAACCGAATCACAGTGGTGCGATTGCTCATATGAGCGAATCGTAACCACGAAAGTCATAACAGCGACAAGTTAACATGTTCGAAAATCAGCAAATCAAAAAGCAGATTCACTGATTTTCAAACATAAATATCAAAAAAAATCTAATGAAGTGTAAAGCAGGAGAACAAGTCCCCGTACATCCCCCATGTGGGGGGCTGCACCCCCCTACTTTAATATTCTAACTCCGAGATCGCACTACAGTAGGGAGAGGGACCATTTTTCCGATCCCCACTATAGTGCAATCCACCCCAAAATGCCAAATGTGCAATGAGCGAATGTCACTGTGCAATCGCTCATTGCACATTCTAACCTTTTTCCGTTCGGCGTTTGCAAACTTTGCAAATGGCCTTTCTGACAATTGCTGTTCGCCCGTGAGCAATACGCACACATGAAGGTAAACCATACTCACCATTACTAGGCATGTGTTGTCCATTTTCATTCTTCCTCAGCTCCCCTCCCATCCATCCCCCCATCCATTTTTTCATTTTTTCTTCTGGAAGAACCTATTGGATTGTATTTGGAACATAGAGTTCCAGGTCTGAGCCCTGTTTTTTCTATCTGGCTATATCTGTTTTTTTCTTCTATTGTTAAGAAATAGAGCAGCAAATGCAATCTGAGGCAATAGGGATGGAGTAGGGCATTATGGGTATAGGGAGGAGCTTGAGAGTTGGATCCTAAGGTTGAAGTATGCAGCTGAGTGGGATCTGAGGATCGGATCCGTAACCCATAATTGAGGAAAAATGAGAATGGACTACACAAATGGCTAGTTATGGTGAGTACATAACTTATAATTCACCTAAGTGCTTGCCTTCTGCTTATAACTTTATTTATTCTGTTTTGCAGTACATTATCCTGCCTCTGATGTTTTAGAATCTGGATATATGGTAATATGGCACATCAATAGCTTTGCTTCAGTTCCTTTCGGTACCCATTCATTCAGGTATACAGCCACCACCACACAAACCAAACAGCCACAGCTGCACAATTCCATTATTACTTAAATATTACAAGCTACTGATATATTTGTTCTTTAGACAACCTCATATCATGCATTCCGGCCCCAAAATCCAGACAACACCAAGAAAGGAGGGGGGGTGTCCATATTCATAAAGGACACCCACACCTCAAGGTTGGTGGCAACGCACGATGCATCGGAGACCATCCAGGTGCAATTAACCATAGGCAAGACTGCTCTGCAATTTGTAGCATGTTACAGGCCACCCTCTCAAACTCAGGAACCTCACATGGCCTTCCTGAAAACAATGGAGGGGATAAATGTATCTCCAAACACCATCATACTAGGTGACTTCAACTACCCTAATATAGACTGGGAACACTACTCAAGCCCAAACACTCTAGCCCAAAGGTTCCTGGAGTTCATAAACTCAAATGCCATGGAACAACTAGTCACCATCCCCACAAGAGGAGAAAACATACTTGATCTCATCATCACGAACATGGGATCACAATGTTCAACACCGAAGTATACCCTCACTGGTGAGATCAGATCATAAACTAATCTCGCTGGAGGTCCTCATCTCGCTCCCACCTGAAACAAAAAAGACCACAGTGAAAAACTTCTCAAAAGCCGACTTCACACTTCTAAAAACTAGTGTGGTCTCCTTTAAGGCCCCTGAGCCAGTGGTAAACATTACTCAAACCGCTGAATCACTTACAAATGCCTTCTACCAGCACCTACAGGACTGCATGGATCAGGCAATCCCAAACAAAACTAAGACTCTTTGTACCAAAGGCAAGCGTCCAGTCTGGTGGACCCCAGCCATAAACAAGCTCTACAACAAAAGGAGGAAGCTACTACAAGATAGAGCAAAATCCTTGAAAGGTAAGACACCCTTGATCATTATAAGTAAAAAACTAAGAGCTCTCATAAAATCATCCAAGGCAAATTTTGAGAGAAAAATCGCCAAGGATTAAAAAGACAATCATAAGGCCTTCTTTAGCTATGTTAGAAACCTAGGAGGAAACTCCCAGATATGCTCAGAATTAGTTCAAAATGATGTGAAGATTACTGAACCTACACACATTGCCAACATACTGGCTGACAGGTTCAGTGCAAACTTCGCCCCTGCCGCCCAAAAGGAGAGATATCTATACCAGAGGATTGTAGCCCCCAAACATCTCCAACGCCCAGGTGAGAACTGCTCTCCAAAGCAAAAACACAGCATCCATGGGACCGGATGGTGTCCCGGCTGTGTGCTCCATGAACTCAATGAGGAATTAAACCCGCAGTTAGGACAGCTGTTTAATCTTAGCCTCACCTCAGGATACGCACCAAGGAGTGGCGACGGCGACTGTGGTCCCACTTCACAAGGGCGGTGCCTCCACCGACCCTGGAAATTACCGTTCCATTAGCTTGACAAGCCTTATCTGCAAAGCCATGGAGAGGATCATAATGGAACTCATAAATAAAGACATAGGGAACTTGCAGACTTTGGATCCAACCCAGTTTGGCTTTGTCAAAGGCAGATCATGCCTTTTAAACTTGGTTGACTTTTTCGAGACAGTCACCAAGGCCATTGATGAGGGAAAGGCAGTCCATACAGCCTACCTTGACCTGGCAAAGGCCTTCGAAACAATACCCCACTCAGGTATCATCAAAAAACTCATCAGCTTGAATGTAAACCCATACATCACAAGATGGGTTGCAAACTGGCTAAGTGACAGAACCCACAGGGTCAGAGTTGCTGGAGCCATGTCAGACTCAAAGCCTGTCACAAGTGGTGTCCCACAGGGCTCAGTCCTGGGTCCACTCTTGTTCGGCATCTACTTTTCTAAAGTACAAGCAAACACAGGAGGGTTATGGCTGACAAAGTTTGCAGATGACTGCAAACTGGGCCATAGTCGAAAACACATCTGACACAGATATCCTTCAGAAGGGCCTCACAGAAACGGATAACTGGTGCCAGAGCCATGGCCTAAAGTTAAATGCCAAGAAATGCATAGTCATACCCTTCGGGAAAAACAAGGTTACCCCTAGCTACCATATAGGTGGCAATCCACTGAGCACAGAAGAAGTCATCAGGGATCTGGGGACCCAGGTTGACAGTAGCCTTCGCTTGACACTCATGTTGCTAAAGTAGTTAGGAAAACCTTCTACATTGCCCACCTGATCATGAAGGGATTCACATCTAGATCAAGGGAGGTCATCGCCCCTGTACTCATCACTCATTAGACCTATGATTGAGTACAATGCCCCATTCGGAATGTATCTGACCAGACACCTGCAGCAGCTGGAAAGGCCCCAAAAGTTCCTCACCAAAAGGATAAAGGGTCTCAAAAATATGTCTTATGCTGCCCGACTGAAAGAACTCCAGCTCTATTCAGTCTCATACCGCTTGCTCAGAGGTGACCTGTGCCTGACATATAAGGCCATGTCAAACCCTGATTTGATGAATATGCTTCACCTCAAAAAATCTAGATCCCTCAGAACCACAAGGGCGGAAGACTTAAACCTTGACACGGTTATTAATAGAACATGCTGGAGGGACAGATTCATCACCCAGAGACCTATGCTGTGGAACAAAATCCCGGTACATGTGAGGCAGAGCACCTCGCTGGCCTTGTTCAAGAGGAATCTTGACCAATGGATGGGGGATCGCAGATATACCCCAGGGATTACTTCAGTGTCACTGCTTGACAGAGGCACAGCAAAATAATAGGCATAGTTTTATTCAAACTAAAGGGGTGGCGAAAGCCAAATAACTATGGGCTAGGCTTATAAATGCCCTTGGGCAGATAGCCTAGTATGAACCTATGAACCTATGAACCTATGAACCTATAATACAGTCGTAAAACTAGTAACCATTTTAATTCTGATGCATGTTTTTTCCTGCTATCAAAAATGTTATATTTAAAAGTAAGACTTAAAGACATTTATAGATCTGCATCATTCCTAATGGTACATTAGTATTTAAGCTATATGGGTTGTGCCCTGCCCAGAAGACAACCACCATCTAGCTTGCAAAAGCTATTGCTCACTTCCATACCTTTACTCTGACTGCTGATTGGGCAGCCTTTTGGAGGGAACACAACAATCAGAGTGAAGCTTTCTTCATTACTTTCTTGCTGCCTCATGGTGAAGCAGCTCAGAGACTTAACAGATACAGCAGCCTGCCTTCAACTCTATTTCTTGCAGATAAGTCCTTAGTGGGGAGCATAACTCTAAATATCTTAAAGAAGAAATCTAGACGAAGCCAAAAATAATGAGGGGACAAAGGCCTAAAAATAGAAACAATTTTAAATATTGTTCTTATCAACTTAGAAAGTTGATAGAATAACAGGTTTTGCATTAGCATTTATTTTCTGAAGGGTATGACGTACAACTCTCCTGAATGATTTACCTGAAAATCACAAATTTTATGAGGAACAGGCCAAAAATGTGAGACAAAAAATGGACTGTTAAGAGGTGTGGTAGGGAACTCCTCCACAAAGATAAATTGCCCTTTTTTAAATAAACCATTTTTAAATAGGGCTTTTGTGCTATTCCTCCTTCAAGAAGCCTGGTATTCTTTCAAATATTGGAAGTTTTCTGTCAGGGATTGCTCTTTTAGCTCTATGATATTTAGGTTCCTTTTTGTGAGAAAATGTACTGCTTATATAAACTTTGTGCTAATAAACTAAAAGTTTAGGGTCAAAGAGTGTTTTATAGGAGCAGTAATTGCTACAGTGTATGTCAGTGTTTGTGCACACTTTCTGACAATGTACCTACCATTTTTTCTATTAGACTAAATGTTTTGGCAAAACAACATTTTAGTGTGCTGCTTATACATTACTGTGATGGAGAACCGTGCATGTGAGTGTAAGTGTACAGATTGTGAACACTTTTTCACAATGTACCTTCTAACTAACTCATTTCATCAAGGCATGTCCTCCTCAGTTACAGCATGGATACTTACCCCAATTCGAGTCTTCCTTCTCCTGCTATACCTAGAAAGAAAAAAAACACCTAACCAAAGAGCCCTTCCCAATAATACAGGCTCAGTCAATACCTTAGCCAATGGTGGGAGAATCTGTAATGGCCATTTGTCATTCCTCAGATCACTCACTTAACACTTTAGCTTCCTTTGGTATATACTTTCAGTCACCACAAACCGCTGTTCAGCCATGTCCTCTTCAGTTGTTGTAGTGTCCAATCTGGGAGAACCATCTTTTCTGGGTCAGAGAGATACACTGGAAGATGTTGCTTGGGGTAGCCAGAGAAAGATACATCTAGATGAGGCAGAAGTGCCTTCTCAAGGTAGGACTTTATCCAAACCTGTAAAGAAAAAACAACATTTTGAGCACTGCTCATCTGGAGACATGGTATCTGTTAGAAAAGACGATGTCTTTACTTTAGCCAGGCAATTGTTACAAACTGTTAATCCTGGTGCTTAGAAATCCTTATTTGAGAATAATGTTACTAGAGATATTCCTGATATAAACATGTCAGAGTATCATGATGTAAACAGGAACATGGTTTCTGCTCATGCAGATTCCCAATCCCAGATCTTAGTTCAGAGGAAATGTCATCATCATAACCCCTCTTGGAGGGATTTTCCTTTTCTCAGGCAATATTCATAATAAATGAAATATTTTTATGAGTAGGCAGATGTTTTCCCTTTTTTGAGGAGATATATGTTGCAAGTAGATGTGCCTCATTCCACTCTCTCTTCTCCTATTGTGCCAGCCTTGGAGGATGTATTTAATGCTGCCTGTAGTAATCATAACACTCAGCCTTCAGTCCCCAAAAATGGAGACAGACATTACAAAATTTCCCAAAGTGGCAAGCATTTGTTTTGTAGCAAGAATATTTTCTTCCACTTTGGAATATAGAATTCTTAACTATTAGACTCATATGTGAGAGTTTTTATTTTTTTTGTCCAGACAATATGAGTGAATTATCTGCTATACTCCCTCCTGAAGGTAGTGCTTATCTGAATTTATTGGTTTCTAAAATTTCTCATTTATCAAAGCATGCCTTAAGGAGTATGTATCATTTTGCAGATACTGTGCCTAAGGCCATTACTACTGCTGCAGTGTTGAAAAAATATTCCTGGGTATGTAATCAGAGTTTTTCTGATGAGGTAAGTCTGAACTTTTAAATTCAGTATTAGGTACAGAGTTTTTTTTCAGCCCATCTACTACTTGGGTTCTCAAACAATTTGATGAGAAAACTAAATTGTTACAGGGAGTTTCCAAGATTTTGCATGCCCCTCTTATAAATCTTCCAAATCCTATTTTCCTTCTCAAGCCAGAGAACAAAAAGGATATGGCAGGAGGGAATTAACAAGAAACAGAACGAACGAAGATGAACAACAAACATAGATTCTTTCCAAAAGTGGACAGAGTAGTACTTCAGAATGACTACATTAGCATTCTTTCCCACTACCCCGCCCCCTCCTGCTTCTGTCTCTCAAAATCTGTCTGCAAAACCTTCTCTGTGCATTTCTCTTTGGAAAGAGATGGTTTCAGACTCTTGGGTGCTGAAAGTGGTTCAGGTGTAAGTACCTCCTTTTTCCTCCCATCCTCCAAACAAAACAGAGATTTTTCCTCAGGTTCATCAGTGCTTACTCATTTTAAGAGTCATGAAACCAATCCCATTAAGTCAAAGGGACAAAGGCTTCTATTTCGGAATGTTCGTGATATCAAAGAAACAGTCTTTTTGGAAACCATTTCTAGATCTTGCCTTTCTAAATCTGTGTGTGAAAGTAGAAAAATGCAAGATGTTGACCCTTCTGAATGTGTTACTTTATAGGTTCATAGATTAGTACTAAGCTAACTGCCCTTGTGAGCCACTTTAAGCCTAGCCAATTATCCCTTGTGAGACTCAAACCCTGTATCTTGTATTTGTAAGGCAGACACCTTAACCATTAAGCCACCCTCTTTCCACAAAGAACTGTTCTCATAACATTAAAATTAGATTTGAAAGGTGCGTATCATCACACTCCCATAGCCACAGGTTTCTCATATTTTCTGTGTCTGGGTCATATTATCAGTTATCTGCTTTACCTTTTGGGTTATCCATTGCTCCAAGGGTGTTTACAGTGTGTCTAGCTCCAGTCATGGCTCATTGCATAGTGAATGGCATTATTATTTCCTTATTTAGATGACTGTCTTATCTTTGCAGAGCCTTTTCCGAGATGTCATGAGTAATTAGAATGGGTTTCTTCTCTTCTGACCAACCTGGGATTCCAGATAAATGTTCAGAAATCCTTCTTGCCCTTGCTCCCCAGGACTGTCTTTCTGTGGTGTCTTATAGGCACCTCTCAGCAAAAAGCTTCTTTTGACAAAAGAGAAAGTGTATTTTTTATTTTGGAAACTTTTCTGAGCTTCTCCAGTCATTCTGAGAGTATCTCAGGATCCTGGAGTTCATGGCTTCTATGATTCATACGATTCCTGTCACCAGATTACACATCAGAAAAATACAGTGGTTTTCTAAAAAAAACACACAAACCCAATATTTGCATTCTCTAGAAATTCAGATTCCAGTTTTGGACTTTGCCAAAAATGAACTGCAGTAGTAGAAACTGTAGATAAAAGCAAATATAGGTCTCCTCTTTTCTCCTCAACCTCCACACCAATCTGTAACTACAGACACCTCAGATTTCACTTGAGGGAAGCTTCTGGGGATGTGCAAGGCCTGTGGAACTCCTCAGACAGACCAAAACACAAATGTCAAACAGATGTTGGCTGTGATCCATGTCTTAAAATCTCTTGATCATCTGTTGTCTCCAGAGCTTCTACAGTACAACATCACAGTGATGTATATGAAGACATAGGGTGGACAACAGGTAAAACCCTCTGTGCAGGCTGGCTGTCATGGCTCAGGAGGTAGCCCTTCAGCATACCTTACTGCTACAAGAATCTTACACTCTGTCAGAGAAAAACACAGAGGCTGACAAGTTGAGCAGGACTAAGACAGACCCTCATAAGTGGAAAATGAACAAGGGAGACTTCAAGGAATTGATCCAGATCTGCTTGCTTCCTTTCAAAATAAACAATTGAAAAAAATTTGTTCCAGGGCTCCTTGCAACAAGCCTGGAAGACAAATACATGTTCTTTCTCATGGTCATGAAGGTTCCTTTATGCCTTTCCATCCTTTCCACTGATATTCATAGTAATTCTGAAGATTCAAAACGAGTCTCCAAGAATCATTGTGGTGACTGCCTTTTGACCCAGGCAACATTGTGTCCTTCCTTGTTATGGAATTGGCCAAAGGCATTTACCACAAGCTTCCTCACAAACTCAGTCTACTCACACAAGACCAGAGAGTTTGATACACCCCAACCATAAACGTTTTCAACTTATTGCCTGGATGATTGAATTCTGATTCCTTTTAGGCACCTCTTTCAAGAGGATGTGCACTAGGTTGTAAAGTGCACAGGAAAAGAAGTTACTAGGAAATCTTATATTGACAAGTGGAATAGATTTTCTAGCTAGTGTCTAGCCAATAACCAGGGCCCTGTCGGGGATTATGTACCACTGTTGCTGAAATACTTTTATGAGTTACTATTCACTAACCTCCATTATTCATCTGTCAAAGTACATCTTGAAGCCATTTTAGCATGCCAGTCTGTGGATACTACACTTTCTTCTGTGTTTTAGTGAAACAGTTTCTGATGGGAGTTTTACACCTGATGTAAACAGTTCACTCCTTGGTATCACAACCTTGTGCTGGAAAAGTTAAGCACATCTGCATTTGAACCTGCTCATCAATCAGAGTTAAGGTTCATTACATGGAAAACTGTTCTTCTCGTTGCCTTGACATCTGTGTAAAAATTGATAGGACTATATAATACTGGAATAAACTGGAAATAACTGGAGGAAACTGGAATGAGACTGGAATGAATGTCTTTATCTTTTAAGCACCCAGAACTGTGCTGAATAGATGCCAGTCTTTCCTTTATGTGCCAAATCTTCTGGTACCATTCAGAATAAAAGTCTGTAAACCCTGTAGTTTGGTTAAGGATGATTTATAATGTACAATGGAGGTAAATGGCAACAATACCCAAACCACAACTTAATGTCCATATCTTCTGCACTCGTTATATTGTCCATAAATTCTGTACTCAGAATGTCAAGTCTTACTCTCTCCAGTAACAGTGCTGATATACTGAAATAGTCTGTAGCTTTTGCACTCATTATACTGTCCATAAATTCAATACTTATAATGTTATTACATCTGTAGCTTTTGCACTCATTTTCCTTTGCCCCTGGATAATATAATTAATGTTCTGGAATGCTGGATATTTGACCTCACTTCTGCATAGGTTCATAGGTTCATAGATT
This sequence comes from Protopterus annectens, assembly GCF_019279795.1. Lineage (NCBI taxonomy): Eukaryota > Metazoa > Chordata > Ceratodontiformes > Protopteridae > Protopterus > Protopterus annectens. Next base: position 530,679,081 of record NC_056737.1, on the reverse strand, counting down.
AGTACTAAGCTAACTGCCCATTTTTTGCGAGCCATTTTAAGCCTAGCCAATTATCCCTTGTGAGACTCAAACCCTGCACCTTGTGTTTGCAAGGCAAACACCTTAACCATTAGGCCACCCTCCCAACCCCCAGCGATTTTAAGCCTAGCCAATTATCCCTTGTGAGACTCAAATCCTGCACCTTGTGTTCGCAAGGCAAACACCTTAACCATTAGGCCACCCTCCCAACCCCCTGCACTTACTCTCGAGTGTCTGCGCCGAACTTTTGAGGTTTGCACTACAATGACTTTCTATGTATCAGTCCAAATGAACTAACTGTGAGTGAAGTATCTCCTAATAATACCAAAACCATGTAAATTTCTACACGCCTCTTTAACCTTGGTTCTCAAGCCTTGTATCCACCAAACAAGATGTGTTTGTACTCAATGTACTGCACATTCTGTTCTTATTGGTATTCTTGACTGAAAGTTATTTTCACTGATTGAAAGTGCATTCACTGAAACCGCATGCAAAATTTGAAGGCCTGCTTTAGTATGGCTGCATTTCTAGACTTATGCAAAGGGAATTGTGTATGTTTGTCTTAACAAACTGCATTTAAATGATACCCGATGTTACAATCTGCAAGAAGAGTAAAGGAGTTGCAAACACTCTTGGTAGGTGAACCCTATCTGTTTTTTATTAGAGACAGGGTGACATTAAGAACAAATCCCTCATTTATGCCCAGAGTTGTTTCAAAGTTTACTTTGAATCAAGACATTAATCTCCAAGTGTTCTATCCAGGTCCTTGAAACCAAGGAGAAAGGATTCTACATACTCTGGATGTGCATAGGCAGCTCAGGTACTATCTTGACAGAACTAAGTCCTTTAGAAAAACAGGTTAGTTATTTGTTTCTTATGTTGGGACATAGGACGGTCAACTTGTGTCAATACAGTCACTTTCCATGTGGCTGTCCTCATTTATTGCCTTTTGTCATTCCCAGCATTGTAATCTAGTTCCATTCAGTATAAAGGTTCATTGTACTAGAGCATTGACTTCTTTTATAGCATATTAGAAAGGAGTGAACTCTAGAAGTATTCTAGAGGCAGCTACAGGGTCTTCTGTACATACTTTTACAAGGCATTACAAACTGGAAAGTTTAAGGGGGGGATTCACATTTCGAATAAGTAAGTTGTGTAATGTGGATAAAGATTTTGAAAAGAAATATAAGATTTAGTTAAAATGTTTACTCACAGAGGATATGACAATACAGAAGTGTTAGAAGCTTTAAATAGGGTTAGAACTAAGTGTTATAAGGATGAATATCCAGAAGAAGAAACTCAGTAAATACACATAATGAGAGACTTCCATTTATTGAGTTGATAGATTGTGACAAAAGAAGAGGTTGGGGAGATGTAGGAAATAATAGTGTCAACCACACTGGTAAGATTATTTACTTTTTGACTATTTACAATGTAGTAAGTCAACAGATTGTGCAAATGTTACATTACTATTGGCCTATGTTGTTCAAAGATGGTATTTTAGAACTATGTTTAGGAAACAAACTTTTGATTTCTTATAAAAAGGCAGTAGTATTTCTGATACAATAGTGAACAGTAAATTTCAAATGCCTGAAGTACGAATACATAGACAGATTATTTTAAGATATGGCACTTTTAGATGTGGGAAATGTTCTATTTGTTTTCATGTTGTGAAGAACTTTCCTACTATTAATTCTGTAATTTTTTTTTTCGAAGTGGATGTTGTACTTGCAATACAGAAGGGATTGTATATATTTTGAAATGTCCAAGTAACAAGTTTTATGTAGGTGAAAGTAAACAAAAATTTAAAGTGCATCATCAAGAACATATAAGGGACATTAAAAAAGTTAACTGTGATAGTTCTTTAGCTATGCATTTTGAAGAATTTCATTCAAGTAATTTTAAACTGTTGCAAGGTTGTGTTTTAGAACAAGTGGGGTTTATTTTTTAGACCCTGTTCCAATAAAAGAAAAAATTCTTGTATAAAGAAGCACTTTTTATTTTGAAATTTGATACCTTAGTTCCCAAGGCTTTAAACACAGAATTTAACTGAAGGTTAATTAATTAATTAGGGAGGCCGTGGTGGTGCATTGCCACCTCACAGCAAGAGGCTCTCTGGTTCGATCTTCGGCTGGGGTGCCTTCTGTGTGGAGTCTGCATGTCCTCCCTGTGGTCACATGGGTTTCCTCCAGGTGCTCCAGTTTCCTCTCACATCCCAAAGGCATGCTGTAGGTGGATTGAACACTCTAAATTGGCCTTAGGCGAGAGTGTGTGCATGTGTGTGCCTTCTGTGGAAGGTTGGGTGTCAGGCTGGCAACTCAACACTATAAAACTCCACTGCCAATCGTGAGCAGACAGGTGATCTGCTGTGGTGACCCCTAACTGGGAAAAGCCAAAAGAAGATTTGATTTAATTAATTGTTTAATTGACTGAATGAGTGAGTATATATGGGGTGAGGAAAGTTGCATTGTTTTTGTACTCCTTGAAGGCTTAACAGCCGAGGTGCTAGAGTTTGTGAAAAGAGAATAAACTATTTTGCTTGAAGACTGTGCCTTCCTTTTGTGGTTCCATTACATTTCGCTTGGACTTGCAGTGGCTAAAGGATTCTACATACTCTGGATGTGCATAGGCAGCTCATGTACTATCTTGACAGAACTAAGTCCTTTAGAAAAGCAGGTTAGTTATTTGTTTCTTATTTTGGGACATAGGAAGGTCAACTTGTGTCAATACAGTCACTTTCCAGGTGGTTGTCCTTTGTCATTCCCACCATTGTAATCTAGTTTCATTCAGTATAAAGGTTCATTGTACTAGAGCATTGACTTCTTTCATAGCATATTAGAAAGAGGTGGACTCTAGAAGTATTTTAGAGGCAGCTACAGGGTCTTCTGCACATACTTTTACAAGGCATTACAAACTGGATTTCTTTTCTAGATCCAGGACAAGCATTGTTACAACCAATCTTCAGGGGCTCCTGTATCCATATCCCTCATCTTCATCTTCCCAGGTTGTATAGGCTTTGGTAATCAACCACTATAGCATAAAGGTTACTGCAGCAGTGGGAATGATGAGCAAACTACAAATGTGAAGTTGTTAAATCTCGCCGTTTATTCTCACTGATGGGTTCGGAGCCGATCCTCGGCTCCAACACGGCTGATAGCAAGCTCAAGGTTTGCCAGCAGCTCGAGACCAAGCCCCTTATCCCACAATGCACTGCTGGAATTACCTCAGATCTAGTTTGCCGCGGCAAGAGAGATCTCAGTGTTCCAGTTAGCTCAGACCATTTTAGAAACAAATTAACAGCAAGTCTATAAAAAAGTTTTCTTTTTTGTTTAATATATATAGTGTGGTTAGTACTATCATATTTACTCTCTGGATAGTAGAAATTGTTTAAAAGTTAGGGCCTTGTTGGCTTCTTAGTTTGTGTGGGCCTTAAGCCCCTTTTCTCTACTATTAATCTTTATTATAGTCAGGTTTTTCTGTGGGCCTTTTAGCCCTATATTTGTATCTATATTTTTTGTTTAAAAAAAAAAAAAAAAATATATATATATATATATATATATATATATATATATATATATACTGTTATAGTTAGTGCCCGGTTTGGGCTTAGTTGTTGTGTATCTAATTTACTGCCTTTTTCCTAAACTATGTCGGATGATAGGGAGAAATCCCATCCCAAATTGGGATTCAAAAAATGCCCAGATTGTGGGCAGAAAATGTCTGTTACTGACGGACACATTCAGTGTGTCTACTGTCTGGGGGCTAAACACCTCCAAGACACCTGTAGCATTTGCCACTCCTTTTCTTCAAGCGTTCTCTTGGAGAGAAGGAGGAAACTTATAGACAGGGGATTGCTACGGAAATCTTTTTTGGAAGTCTTGAGTAGCCATGAGGGTGCTAGTACATCATCCAAATCCTCAAAATCCAAGTCTTCAAATAAGGTCTCAAAAAAGGCTAAGATTTCAGAAGGAGGGTCATCGGAACTGAGTGTACCTTTGATTTGGAGCCAGCTCTCAGTATTGGAGCCGGTCTCTGAAGTGCCTTCTTCACCTCTGCTCCAGTCAGCACCTTCGGTGCAGTCAGCCAAGTCTTCAGTCAACATTTCAGATTTGGACATGGATCGGCTAGTGCAGAAGCTTTTACAGGCACCAGGACTTGCCAAATTGTTGTCGGCCCCGACCAGCTCGTCGGTACCAAAGACCACAGAACTGGACTTGTCTACTCCTCCTCCTCTGAGCCGTACTGGACTCTCAGAGCCGAAGGAAATTGAACCGATGGTGGTCGAACCCTTGGAGCCGATACCCGTACCGGTGTTATCGGCTCCATCTACTCGGATGTCATCGGCGCCGACCAAGGACTCTAGGAGCCGATGCTCTCATGTCAGGTCCGGGGAGGATAGTCGCACCAACTTGGTGCCGACTCTTCCTCTCTGGACTTTGGCTCAGATGAGCTCAGCTCCTACCTTGGGCTTGGAGCCCAGGGATTCGGTGTGGGAAGATCGGACGGTACTCTCGGGTCTGTCCACTCCTTCTCATCGGAGCCATGGTGCCTTCAATGCTATGAGGAGAGTTTTGTCTCCAAAGACAATGTCAGCATCAGTTCAGCTTTCCCTCTCCCCTCAAACTCCTGTGTCTGCTTCTTCATCTACTGATCCCTCTAAGCATAGAGACCCCCAGCCTCAAGTACCCCCACAGGGCATCCCCTGCTCTTCTGAGACCTCCCCAGATCCCACAACTGAGGAGGTGCCCAGGAAGAGACTGTGCAAGTGGAGGCACTTAGACTCCCCACAGGAGTCTTTGACATCTGACACAGACTTAGATGAGTCAGAAGGGTCCCTTGATCCCCCTCTTGAGGATATCTCCTTTGCAGAGATACTAGAGATCCTTAGTCAGAGGGGTGATTGGCAGTCCAAGACCCCTACTGAGGATGAGTCTATGCTCTTGAAGGCTTTTGGGTCTCAACCTTCCACTTCTTGGGTGTCTCCGCCTTACGACGAGCTCATGAGGCCATAGAACCTGTCCCTCGTAGACCCAATAAATTCATATCTGCCCCAGTGGGCAAGACATTTTTGACAAAAGGAGTGCCTGTTGATGCCATGGTGGTAGCTGCAGCTACCAAAAAGGAAGTATCTGAGACATCCTCTTCTATCCATCCTCCTAACAGAGATTCTAGGGTTATGGATAGATAGGAAGTGCATGTTCAGTTCAGCGACTTTTTCTCTGCGATCACTGAACTACTTAATCCATTTTACAAGACTACAGAGAGATCTTCTGAAAGAGCTAGGAGATACTCTCCAAGGTACGGTAGCTGCAGTAGTGGCCGACAAAGTCAACGCCCAGCTCGCTACCCTAAACTCAGTAGTGAACTTGTCCATGCGTCTCATATCATATGCTGCTGATGGTTCAAGTAGAGCCGCTAGTTCAGGCATTGCTCTTCGAAGACAAGCCTGGATGCGTCTCTGTTCCTTTGTGGAACCCTTTAAGTCTTCCTTTATTAATACCCCATTCGATGGCTCATCACTGTTTGGGCCCAAAGTAAAGGAAACTTTAACCAGGTTTGAGCAGGAAGGCAAGTCCTTATCTGCCATTGGAGTCCATTCTTCCATCCCCACTCGGCCCTACCCCAAGGGTCCTGGGGGAAGGGGGGGGGTGTGGTTCCGAAAAACTCAGGCAGCCTTTCAGGATGCACGTGGAGAAACCCCGTCTAGAGGCAGAGGAGGGGGTTATAATGGAAGACGTCACCCCCGTGGTGGGGGGGGGATTCCACAGCAACAGGGTGACAGGGGTCAGTTCTCTGGTCAGTCCTATCAATGCCCCTGAAAGGGGGCCTGACTGTTCAGCTTTGGAGGCAGTCAGGGGTCGCTTGTCTTTGTACCCAGAAGCCTGGCTAAACATAACATCGATACTTGGGTACAAAGCATCATTTCCAGAGGATATTTCATACCATTCTTCACTCCTCCCATTCCTATAAAGAAAATCCCAGATGTACCACCCAATCTCAGGTAACAAGCAATCGTAGAGGTCAGCAGATAGCTAGAAAAAAAGAGTCATCCAACCAGTCCCAGCAGACCAAGTCGGATTCGGAACTTACTCAAGATTCTTTTTGGTACCAAAGAAAATGGGACTGGGACCTATCTTGGACCTCAGAAGACTCAACCAGTTCGTAAAGAAAGAGAAGTTCCGAATGGTCATGCTTCAGTCCGTTCTTCCCTTCTTAGGGAAAGGCGATTGGATGTGTTCCATAGATCTCAAGGACACATACTATCACATAAAGATGAACAGATGCTCCAGAGATCATCTGCGCTTCCAGCTGGGAACCAATCATTACCAGTTTCGAGCCCTGCCCTTTGGTCTCACTACAGCATGGCAGTAGTCCCGGGTCACCTGAGGCGTCTAGGATTCCAGGTGTTTCCATACCTAGACGATTGGCTCCTCACTGCTACCACCAGGCATCAATTGACCCAGGCAACACAATAAATTCTGACACTCTGCCATCAATTAGGCATTACAATCAACTTCGAAAAGTCTGCCTTATTGCCATCTCAGCATACCGTTTTTAGAGGAGCAGAGTTAGATATCTCAACTACCACACTACGTCTCCCTATCGAAAGAGTCTCTCTTCTCCGCCAAAATGTCAGCTCACTGGTGTCAAAGAACAAAGCTACAGCAGCGGAGGTATTAAAAGTACTAGGTTTGATGGCGGCAGCAATCCTGGCTATACCACTTGCAAGGATGCACATGCAAATTCTTCAATGGCTCCTCTTCACTCAATGGTCTTATCAAAAACTCCCAATGCACCACATGATTCTTATCATGGATTCTTGCAGGAGAAACCTTCGGTGGTGGTTGACATCTCTTCATGTCACAATCGGAAGACCCTTTGTCCCCCCCCCCCCAGTAGCCACTGTGACCACGGATGCTTCCCTGATAGGGTGGGGGGGGGCATTTTCAGGGAAAGACTGCCCAAGGCACATGGACAGATCAAGAAGTACATCTGCACATCAGTGTTCTAGAGTTGAGAGCGGTACTTCTGGCGTTGCAGTACTTTCAGGACTCTCTCCCTCTAGGGACTATTGCAATTCAGACAGACAACATGTCAGTAGTCTGGTACCTGAACAAACAGGGCGGAACCAAGTCCTACCCCCTTTGTCGAGAAGCCCTCAGGGTCTAGCAATGGGCTGTGTCATCCCAGTGTTTTCTGTTAGCAACGCACATCCACGGGAAATCCAACGTGATAGCAGACAAGCTAAGCAGGGCAATATTACTCCCTCATGAGTGGTCTCTCAAACAACAGGTTGCGGAGTTGATTTTCCACAAATGGGGCCAGCCTTGCTGCGACCTTTTTGCCAGCCACATCAATTCAAAATGCAGAAGCTACTTTGCCCTAATACCATCTCCCGGTCATCCCCCGAGAGACTCACTTTAACACGATTGGCCCCCGGGTCTCCTTTATGCATTTCCACCCTTCCCATTAATACCCAGATTTTTACAGAAAGCAAAATCACTGGGAAGGACTGTTATACTCATAGCCCCCTACTGGCCTCGACAGATTTGGTTTCCGTTTCTCCACCATCATCTGTTGGAAGATCCATGGATCCTGGACCCAGTTCCGGACCTTCTGACTCACCCGTCAGGGGATCTTTATCCTTCTCTGCAGTCCCTCAAACTGACTGCTTGGCTAATCCACTTCCTCTAATTGCCAGGTTTCATTCAATTTCAGAAGATACAAGACAGATTCTTTTGTCTTTTCACAAGCCATCTACCAGGAAATTATATGGCAGCAAATGGAAAAGGTTCTCAATTTGGGCCAATGTGCAGAACATTGACCCTTTCCGAGCTTCGCTATCTTCGATCTTAGAATTTCTAACAAAGATTTTCAAGGAAGGGGCAGCAGCTGCTACAGTTTGAGTTCAGTTAGCTGCTATCTCACATTTTCACCTTGGTCTTAGTGGCTCAAATATTATGAGCCATAAATTATCTAAAAACTTCCTTAAAGGTGTTCTTCATATGAGACCTCCGATCAAAATTCCCTTTCCTCCCTGGGATTTAAACCTTATGCTGTCTCAAATTATTCTTCCCCCTTTTGAACCAGCATCTTCTTGTGATTTAAAATTTTTATCTTGGAAAACAATATTTCTTGTGGCCATTACATCTGCCCGCAGAGTGTTAGAACTTCAAGCATTATCTATCAGATCACCCTACATGATATTCCATCCTGATAGGGTATCTCTCAGAACAAACCCCTCATTTTTACCTAAAGTCTGTTCTGAGTCAAATATCAATCAGGTCATTGAACTGCGAGTCTTTTTCCCCAACCACTAAAGAAAATTGGAATATATGCTACACAAACTTGATGTTCACAGACAGCTCAGATTATATCTTGACAGAACTAAGGATATTAGGGAATCAGACCAACTTTTTGTATCCTTCTCAGAAGCAAGAAAAGGCTATCCAGTGGCTAAAACAACTTTATCTAAACGGTTATCCGATTGTATATCCTTTGTTTATGAGAATATGGCATGCCTTTAACGCACAAACCAAAAGCTCACTCTACCAGAGCTGTCTCTACCTCTTCTGCTTTTCAAGCTAAATTGCCCCTTGACAATATTTGCACTGCAGCCACTTGGTCTAAGCCTCATACCTTTATCTCACATTACAAAGTAGACAGTACTTCAAGGGACAGGTCTTCCTTTGGTTCTACAGTACTGAAGAACATACTCCCATGAGCCACCCAAGGTTGAGGGTGCTAGGGACGCTACCCATCAGTGCGAATAAATGGCGAGATTTAACAACTTCACATATAGAAGTTATGTACTTACCATAACGTTCCATGTGAGTTGTTTATCTTGCCTTTATTCTCACATCCCTCCCTCCTTCCCCCTCCTGGCTGACTGTTGACTTAGAGGCTAGTACCATCTTGGTTATTCAATATTTCTTCTTCCCCTTTGGGAACTGTTCTTGTATATAAATATAAGAGGGTATGTATATGTTGTATATATGTATATATATGTATATACTATTATTCGCAGCAAACAAGATCTGAGGTAATTCCAGCAGTGCATTGTGGGATAAGGGGCTTGGTCTCGAGCTACTGGCAAACCTTGAGCTTGCTACTGGCGTGTCGGACCCGAGGATTGGCTCCAAACCCATCAGTGAGAATAAAGGCGTGATAAACAACTCACATGGAACATTATGGTAAGTACATAACTTCTATTTGTATAAGTTACACTTACCCATAATAGTAGATGTTCAAATTCCTACTGTCATAGTGGCTGCACCCACTCACCATTCTCTCTATATGAGAAGCTTTTTGTTTGATACACACACACACACACACACACACACACACACACACACACACACACACACACACACACACACACACACACACGCACTTGAGTATGTTTAAGAGGTCCAGGTTGAGTAAGCTCCTTTACTTTTAGGCAAGAAAACCTCTGGCTGCTGGTTTCCCTTCGCTGAGCTATCCAATGTGCAGTCAGAGTTAATGTGTGGGAGTAAGAAATCTGGACAAAGCCATGAAAAAAGAGGTACATATAGGGACAATTTTTAAATATTGCTCTTACAAACTTAGAAAGTTGATAGAATAACAGGTTTTGCATTAGCATGAATTTTCTGAAGGGTATTAAGTATAAAACACAAATGTCTGTCATTATTTTCTAACTTCAGTTTTTAATGATTTGCCACTAATTTGTCAGAAAGCCACAATTTGATGAAAAATGGACCAAAAATATAAGGCAAAAATCTGGACATTCTACAAAAATCTGTACAGTTGAGACATATGAGCCAAATCTTTTGGATCCTGTGCAGGGTACAACCCTTATGTCTTAAAGTCTACTACAGCATTGAGGAAATGGAACATTTACTGTTTTGGGTAACTTATACAACTTTACTTTCTTGCATTAAGCACCACCTCCCTTTTCATATAAATTCTCTCAAATGATCTAATTATTGTTATTAATTTTTAAAGTGAAACCCAGCAGCACCCAAGAATAAACAAAAATGCTTATAAAGTCCCATCCAAAAACTTTTCAGTCTCTACTTATTTATGATGCATAGAATACCTGCATACCCTTCGTCTCTCGCTGATTTTCACAGAATGTCCTTGATTTTGCCTCATACTTTTGCCCTGTTCCTTGTAAAATTACAGTCAGTTGATAATTTCAGTCATTAGAGTTTCATGCTTTTATTGTTCAGCATACATGTTGATGTAAATCTTGTTCTATTAGCGTAAGTGAATTAGAGTGATATTTAAAAAAATTGTCCCAGATTATGGGACATTGTCATAGCTTCCCCACCTCCATTATTTTTTGTCTTTGTTCAGAATTTTTGAACAAAGAAGTTGAGAGGTATAAGCACAGCTGAATATATAGCTGTATGGTCTACAGTAACAGAATTACCTGTAACAACTTCTTGTTCTTGCTGATTAGCTTTGATCACTGAAGAAATACATTCAAATATGCATTCCACTTATGAGTCAACATGCTGCCTTTAACTGTATGGATTACTTCAAGCTGCCTTCCTGCTTTTTTCTTGCTTACTTAGCATCCCTTGCCAGTTCAGGATTTCTACTTGTAAACACACACAGTCGAGGCTCTAGTGCTATCATTACATATGATGTTGGTGAAACCATGGTGGTGGGTTGATTTGTAGGATTTTGCTAAGTCCCAAGGAGTTTAAAGATAAGACAGATCACCACACGTATACACACACACACACACACACACACACACAGGTACATACACACACACACACACACACACACACACACACACACACACACACACACACACACACACACACACACACACGCATACACATACATGCGCACACACAGATATGCACACATAACATATCTCTCAACTGTCCCAAATTTGCTGGAAGATACTGGATTTGGTCTGAAAATATCAGGATGCCATGAAATTAAATAATTATTTGCTTAACCTGCTTGCAATTGCCAGCCAGTAGTCATCACAGGTGTAGCCTAGAACCTATGAATCTTTGAACCTATGAACTTATGTACTTGGCACATGAAGCAGATTGTTAACAATACAGATTTTTAGTTCTCTGCACTAACATTAGACAGCAGGGGTATTCTTGAAATATTACCCTATGTCATTTGGAAAATGTTAAAATAGCAACAGGAAAATATTTCTATGACTTCCTTACTCTGGATCAGTAATCAAGGAACCTGAATCCTCACCACTAACACTGGAGTGGGATGTTCACTTGGAATGCAAATGGATAAACTTAGTATTTCCAGATGCAGACCTCTCTGCATCAAGCACAATTTCCCTTAAGAGCACACAGGGAACATGGTCAGCCCAGGGTCTGGGTTTCTCTATATCTGTCTCTCTCCAGGTCCCCAATAAGACCCCCCGCTGGTACAGAGACAGGGTTAAATACTCAGGTCGAGTGCCCAAGCCAAGTCCTCCACCACTGTCTTTGTGAAACCAGTGCTTTGTGTCCCTGCTCCAAGTAGCTGACACACACACACATGCTTTGAGATTTGATTTGCATACTTACACACACACACACACACACACACACACACACACACACACACCTGGGAAAGGCTGGCACAGGATTACTAGCTATGCCCCCTTCTGCCCAGACTAAAAGGTGGTTACCACTGCCACCAGGCACAACAAAGCCAGCTACTTAAGGCTATTGCAAGTGTACCCAATTATATGGAGTGAAATTAATATTAATACAAATGGTAGTGTTGTCCAAACAGCAAGGCTTTCTGGAGTGGCCCGAATTATCACCAAATATATGTAATACTCTCAAAGGTTAAATATTTCTTTAGAGGACCAGCCACAATAAGAAGTTTAACTATATTTATTAATAAATAATAAAAGAACATACAAATACTAAATATCTATTTACAGTAAACACCAGTGTTTCAGTCACAGGAAATATTGAAAATAACACAGCTGGAAAGAGTTACACAGTTACAGAAAAAACAATACATAGCTATTCTCACTATATTATTCTGACTGAGCTAGAGAATTACTGTTCCTACTTACTAAATAGAGCAAGGCAAGATGATGTGGTTGAGTGGTCCTTGTTGTCAGATCCAATACAGAATACTGAGCAGTTTCCTATTAATATCTAAATATTATTATTGGCTTACAGAATGACATCACATACATCTGGTCATCTGACTCTGTTTCCCGTACTTTCCCCATCACTGTCAGAATTTAGCACCTGTGTGTTACCATACACACAAATAGAGATTTGCTCAGATCTGCTGCAACTGCTGGAAATCATAAAACCATTTTAACACTTCTACTCCTCCTACAGAGCTACTAAGCCATACTTCTTTCAGACATTGTGTCTCTGTCTTCATTCAAAACTGTGAGATAACATGTTTATGGCTTAACCCATAAAGTAATTTAATTTCAGATATATTTTAAAGTTGGCTTGACTGAGATTAACCTCTTCTCTTCCAGTATCCTCTGTTAAAACATATACATTTATTTCAATTACAATAATGCATGTACATGTCTTTTCTTTCTAGCAGGGCACACTGTTGATACATATTAATAGCTGTGCTGGTATATGTTACACGTCCACTGCCCTACTTCTCCTGGTATGGCTGGCAACACCTTCTATTGTCACAACTTCATACATTGCACCCTCAGCACAGACAACAGTTTTGTTAATGCAGATCTTTATATGTTCATTATTCGATCATTGCTCCAGTAATCTTAGCTATATGGGTTATATCCTTTACAGGATATAACCCAGCCAGCTTCCAAACCATAAGGGCATCTTCCATGCATCCAAACCATTATCAGCTTGAGCAGAGTTGAAGAAAAGCAGCAGTTTGGACACCAAGACCTTTATAACTTTCTCACTGTTGAAGAGTGCTCCTTTTGTAAGTTTCCAAGGATCGATGGTTTGCTAATGGTTCTCCATTGCCGGGCAAATAAGTTCCCCTTGAGGGGAAATCCACATTTTATTTTTATTGTAGAAACTCATATTTTTCTGTGAAATAATATATTTTAAGGCTATCTCAAAGTGTCTTTGTGGACTGTCACTTGAATTTTAGTTACTTTTTACCGTGAAGTGTGACTTTTAAATTTTGTGATACAGAGTTGTTTTTAATAGCTAAAACTTGTATTAAATTACATTTGGGGCTTGGGATAAGTGATTAAAGTGCTTTTCATTGTGTTTTTTGGTGGAAAAATTGACTTTTTTAATACTTCATTTTTTTCACAATTTGCTGCTGTCGGTATTACTCAGACTTCAAGCATTATTGTTCTTCTGGTCTTACTTCATGCAGCCACAAAATAGAAGAAAATTTCCAAGCAGTCTTTGCCCATTCAGCAGGTTACAAATTTCCCTTAGCTGCAAATAGGTAACCCTGTTGTGGCCATTGCTCCCTCTGGTTTAGTCCCTTCAGCCACCATGGACCAAGGGTTAGACACGTCTTCTGTGGCTGTTGGTGTGCTCCTGGCAGGCAAGGAGAACCAACCACTCTTGCTGTTCTCAGAGGAAGGAGCAGTGAATGCCTCTCTTCTAAGCTCCAATGGAATGCCTGTCCTGGGGATGATTTTCTTGTCAGGAGCCTATCTGTTTCTATAGACATTACTGTCAAAGAGAAGCAGAAAGTTAAACATTTATCTTCCCTTGTCTCTGTTATTTATTGTGGCTTAGTTCAGGGTTTGGTTTAAGCTCTTGACCCTTCTAATTATGATGTT